>NC_064598.1:65442971-65742971 GCF_943734845.2 Anopheles funestus
AAGATCGACCAAGTGAGGTAGTGTGGAAAGGAAATTGTAATGTAAATTTCTTTTGTTAATTATTAGTTATACATTTCTTTGTTGTGTATTCTTTTACGGATGGGTTGGATGTGCATAACTGATGTCCTTACGAAAGAACCGATATCAAATGGTATCCGAAAAATTCTTCAATACGTCTAACTATCCAGCTAGCGGCGATTAAAGTTAAGAAAATATTTCCTACGAAAAACTTCAGAAGTTGTGGAAAAAAAGAAAGTGTCGATTTGAGCAACACAACAATCAAAAAGCCTTGTTTTTGTTGCTTTAGTTATACTTCTGCTTATTGATAGAGTGTCGTTCGTATGATTGTAGCTTGATTTTAAATTTTAAATGCTTAAATAAATGCTAATTTTAAGGTATTTTAAAATTATTTTAAAGCTATTCAACTAAATTCAAGAATAAATAATTATATTTTGTTACAATCCATTAAATTTTCTCCAGTTTCATCCAATAAGGAGTTATTGAGGATTAATGAAGCAAAAATTGAAGAAAAAGGACGTAAGCAAGATGAAGATTTGAATAGAATGCACTGGCCAAGGGTTTGAAAAGATTGGTTGATGGACAGCATTACTGATAAATTGTCAAACATTTACCAAAAAATCAAGATAACAAATAATGCTGTGTTAAGTGTTAGTGTTAGTGGAGTGTTAAGTGCTATACTCCATCAATAAAAGGGATTACTACATCAATTAAAACATTTTTAAGTGGAAATTTTCCTAAAAACTACATGTTATCAATAATGCACTAAAAACAATAGTTGTTTTACTCAAAGTCTATGATATTTTGTATAAAGTTAGATGAAGATAGTTCTGTGTGTAAGTTAAATAAATGCGCTATTTCCTAAGGCAATCACTTTCGTTAACATTTCTTCCCCCCCTGTACTGACTTACCGGAAGCGAGACAGGTCGCATTGGCCGTTCCCTGTAGCATGTAACCCAGGGGACACCGGTACAGAGCACGTTGACCCAGTTTGATGCCCTCCAGGCGTAGGGACAGCGGTGGATTAGGTTCTGTTAGTGCGGCGCACTGGGACACTGGCAAGCGCAAAAAAGTTTGTGCCGGAAAAGTTAGACATTGAATGCTGATTGGGACCGCTGCCAAGCGTATAACACCTACCAGCCACGATGATGACGATACTGTTCGTTAGGCCACGCGGCGAGGCACAAGTGTACGTGCCCGAGTCCTGATTCTGAATGTCCTTAATCGTGAGCCGATAGCGTGATGCTTTCTCCTCCGGCACGGCGGACCAACCTGCAGAAAGGCATGCGATAGAGAACACTGCCCCAAGGTAGCATGGTACGGCGGGTGCTGGAATATCTTACCGGTAAGATACTGTCGGAACCAGCCGGTCCACGTCCATTCGGGAGAGCCACGGCGACGCGGATACATGCAGTCGAGATGGATGGTACTGGTCGGCAGCACGGCCAACACACCGGAAGGTTCATACGCGGCCGATCCAACACCAACCTTGATGCGAATCGATGGTGGACTATCGTCTAGCAAATGTGCCACGTTCCCAAGACAAAAAAAGCACAAAAATCGTACGTCAGTAAAGTCGTGGTGAAAAATGGGCGCATAATTTTAACGGAGTAACGAGAAAAGCTCAATTACCAGAGTAATTAGTTAACAGTGTCGTTGGTACGCAGGATGGCATCTTCGGTGCCCACAGACCGTTGGAGCACAGAACCTTCGATTCGCCCAGCAGTTTGTACAGACCGAGATCACGGCAGCGAGCTTGCAGCGTATGTCCATGCGGAAGATCCCAACCAAGAGTCTGCCAAAAACGGAAACGGAAGATGTTAGGAGTATAAACTGGTATGTAGATTGTTTTGCCCGACAGGCTGCCAGTATGCTGGTGCAACTTACCACCGATACGTTCTTGTAGCTCAGCAGCAGATGGGGCGGAATGTGATCGACGACGCAACGTTTGTAAAGCGGTTCGAACTTCAGCTGCCCATGCTCGTCCTGCTCGTGTTCGTTCATCGCACACAGCGGCCCAACCCAGTGGCCTCGGATGCATTGGATCTTGCACAGCCGGTGCCCGCCGAGCGGTCCCACCTCGCCGGGGAACCGTACCTCCGACACCTCACGGAACTGGTGTAGTTCGGGACTTTCCTCTACCTCCTCACTTTCCTCATCCTTCCGGTCGGGGTTTTCGGCCGAGTCTGGAAGCGGCGGCACGTAGCTACCATCCTCATCGTACTGCCCTGTAAGTAGGTCGAGGCGGGGGTCAAAAAAGATTCACATCTTCGGTTTGTGCGCTTGTTTTTTTTTTTGGTGCTGTTTCTGCATGTGAGTGTGTACGCTGGTGTGTGCGTTACCTCCACGTGGCAGCACTGTACTGATCCTGAAGCAACACAGCACAGTTGCCTTCAAGTACAGGACACAACCGTGGCGCACACACACACACACACATCAGCACACGCGAGCGGAAGCAGTTGTAAAGGCGGTGCAGAGAAGCGGTAAAATTTTGAGGGTGCAGTGGCGGATGGAAAATGATTTTCTTTTGCAAGCAGGGCAAGCAAGCGGAAGCAAAGCCATAATGCCAATCAACTGGAAACCGCAGGAAACACGGTACACGGCAGCTCGTTCGTGTTGCTCGAGCTAGTAACTGAAGTTGTGTGAAGTCTAGCATCCGTATCTTGGGGCACGAATCCGTTGAAGCTTACTTCATACAAAATCACACACATTTACACACACACACATACACACACAAACCCGTTTAATAAGAACACAAGTACAATGAGCAAGCGGCGCGTGTCTACCGGAAGTCGAGTGGATGCAGTTGAGTTGTTGAAGAATGGCCTAACACGCTGTGCATCTCAATGAGCCTCGTCTCTTGGAGTGGATTGGAATCGGTACAAGGGGGGAGAGGGTGGTAAACACACACACACACACACACGCATTCCGATTCCTCCGCCACAGAGTATAGGACTTCATTTCCGTGAAGGTGAAGATGTGAAAATAAAGTTGTTTTTTTTTGCTTGCAAAAGCTCGCCGAAACGATCGGCAGCATTGCATAGCGGGCTTAGTACGCGAAAGATGCAGTTTCTGCAGTTGATAGATATTACCAGGGAACTAGTGTGTATGTGTGTGTGTGTTTGTGAAAGAAAGAGCAAAAGCGCTTTGTGCTGGGAGGGAATATGCAAATGCAAATGTAGAAATATCGCAAAATACTACACATTGTACGTTTCCTCCTGTGGGCTGTGGCGTACGTACGTACGTCCGTGTGCGTGTGTGTGTGTGTGTGTGTGGTTCGTTTTTCCAAAAACTAAATTTGCTTGCAACGAAGCATAATAGGGTAGAGGAAAGCTTCAATTTCCACACTCCATCATATCGCAAGCGACGGCACGAAAGTTCAGCTAACTTTATTTCATTGTGATAACCAATTTTCAGGACGAAGTTTGATTGAGGGATGGCCGCTCGCGGGGGGCGTTATTTGCCGGGAGAGGAAATTTTGAAGGTCTGTATAAATTTTTTGTTTTTTTTCCATACTTTCCATAGTTGCATTCTCGGTCTGCGTCACGTTGCAGCGAAATTGGACGCTAATGTAGTACACGAGGCACACAGTCAGAAGCATAAAAGCACAAACATACACATATTTATGGGCAGGGGACAAGCGGTTCAGGAGTGCAGCAGGTGGTGGGTGGGGGGAGGGGACAGCGTGAAGCGGGCAACTGGTTGAAGCAACGAGGCACTGCAATGGGACAAGCGGTAGCAGCGGGTGCAGGTGCAGATGCAGGTGACGGTGCAAGGCAAATGTGGAATGCACGCGTACAGGGTGGCCTTCCTCTACGCGTAGCTTAATACGATCGCAACGCATCAAATTACAGTTTTTTTTTATATTTCATCCACAATTTTTTAAACCCAAAGTTGTACGTTCTATCTTGCTAGGATAGAGCGATATTAAGCTATAACAGCGAAATTAGCTTTAACTTCTGAAAAAAAAATTACATTTCAAATTTTATGTTAACCCTGGAATACATGCTACAGTTTTTGTCAGAAATTTACCAACTAATGGCATGAAAGAAAAAGGGGAAATATTTGATTTTAAATATTCAAACATTTTACTCATGAACGTTTTATGTATATTACTTTATAACCTATTGTTACAATGTACGAGAGTAAAAATCTCTGCAATAACACTTTTGCCCCAAAATAAAAATTAAATTAATTAATTCTAACAACCATTACAATAATGCAAATTGTCAACTAATTTCCATTTTGCAAAATATGAAATGAGAACATTAGTGGCATATCTTTTCAAGTTAAACTGGAAAATTTATATATTGATATGAAACGGTTCCATTCTTCTGAATCTGGTGCAAATTGAAATTGATTCACAGATCTTTCTAAACCAATATTTGTAAGAAATCTCAAAATTTGTACAAAAAGCAATAATTCCACATCTACCTCTACATGAAAAATGTCTAGAATTTCCTTTTCATCTCGAAACCCCTGAAAATTAGTATTAACTCCAGCAGTTAGTCTGAAAAAGCTTGTTGAAAACTGTTCGTAAGCTTTAGATGGAACAACAAAGTCAACAGGTAATATGCTAGATTACGTGCATATGAAAAAGTCTTTTCATCCAGGGGCATATAGGTCATATTTTTCCCCATATTGTACTGACATTTGCTTTGTAGTTTATTTTCCTCTGTTTTCAATTATGACTCCCTCATCGTCCCTTACTATCATCGGCCACCCTGTACGTTATTTCCGATGTACTTTTTTTTTTGTTTCGAATTTTTAAACTTCAACTGCTTTTGTTCTTCCATCCAGCAGTTATGTGCGCAGTTTTGTTTGCTTATTGTCCAATCTTGTACGCATATTGCTGATACATAATGCTACCAGTGCTCGGCGTGTTATACCCTGAAGCGTGATCGGGGTGCTGGTGGTGGGACTGTATATGACTGTGGAGATTTTTTGTTTCCCCCTTTTTTTTGTTTTGGTTTTGTTTGATTGGTTGAGCTCACCTTTGTTGGCATTGCGACTAATACTCTTACTGCCACTGTCACTGGCCCCCTTCGGTCGGCTGAGCGCACCGGTCGCTTTTCCGGATTTGCGCTTCACCCGGATCTGGCCCCGAACCCCGCCCGGCTGATGCTGGTCACCACCGAGTGCAGTGTCCTCGGCAAGCTCGACCGCTTCCGGGGTGTCCGCGTTCGTGTGATCTGGAGGTAGTTGCGTGTTGGAGGATTGGATATGGACGTATGGTACTGGATTGATTTTTGCTTTGATTTTTACCGGTACTTTTTTATCGTGCCATTTTTATGTTTGTTTTGTTTGTATGAGAATTTTTATCCATTTTTTTTGTTTGACTGTCGAGCTTTTTTTGTTGCCATAACTTGTGTTGGAAGCCATCTGCTTTCATCAATCGCAAACCTGTAAAACCTATCACCATATCGATCGCTACACGCTTGTTGGAAAGCAATGTGTGAGTATAATGTTTTTTTTTAGATTATTTTTACCATATTATATATTTTTACTTCATCAATCATGCTGAATGTGTCGTATTGCGAATTGTTTTAATATATGTAAAGTGTCATATAATGATCGCCATGAGCAATCAATACAAATTGAGGTTACACAATATGCTATAGCTTTTTTAGATGATTATTTAATTACTGTAATGCAATTACACACGATCAATTGCTCAATTGCTTAGCGCAACAAAAATGTGTAGAACTACGCAGAATATATTGACACTCATTACCACAGGGACTGTTTGGGTGTTCATTCGCATAATCAAAGTTAAAATAATACAAATATTCCATGTTAAATCATCTGGGTAAGTTAACGTAACAGGTTCGCTACACCCATGTACACTCACTTATTGCTTTCCAAACCGCTGCATAATTATCTTGTCGTTGTGTAGCTTTTGCGGAGCTTTATTCAACACACTAAACAAATCGATTATCTAAACAAACCCGATTCTAAGGAATCTGTTCAATCCTTGTCAGCAAACATCAGTATGGGGTCAAATTGTGTATCAACAAAACCGAATCCTGTTTACCCAATCTGCACTGCTCTGCAGCAGGGAAAACATATGTACATATCCACTGCAACCGAATTTCGTAGCCGAAGAATTTACCACAAAAACCCACGTCGCAGATATCACTTCGCAGTATCACCGGCAAGGATTGATTGACTCCATGTTCGACTGTATTGACTCACTATTAGTGACTCGAGGGATAGCTTCGGCACTAGATTTCGAAGAAACTACCGGTGCGGCGCTGTTACAACCTTGGTACGTGCCCGAGAGTTCACCAGGACAGCTCGAACGAACTGTGCGGGAAAATTGCGGCGAAGTACCGGTGTTTTTTATTCAGTGCCAGTCCACCTGACACACTTACCTTGCTTATGGTGCCGAGCGATGCTCTTGCTGCCACCGTCACCACCACTGCCTGCCTTAGCGCGGCTCAATGCGCCCGTCGTTTTGCCCGATTTACGCTTGACTCGCCGTCGAATGATGCTCCCGTTGTCACCCATCTCGACGATAATCTCTTCACCCTCGATTTCGTTCTTGTCCAAGTACTGGCCAGTGTCGGGAGTGTTTTCACCATCCCGCTCATCATCAATGTCGCCCTCCGAGGGTCCATTATTGAGGAACAGATTGTCGTACACACTGTGGTCGCTGTCATTCTCGTTGAAGATGTTATTTATCACTATGGCCGGTGACAGTTCCTCCAGGTTGAGCAAATGGTCGTGCGGACCGGGGGAAGACCTACGACGACGGTGGTGATGATGCGCACGTCGCTGATGACCCACGGTTGCACGCTTCGAACGGACCGGGAACGAGGCTGCCGCTAAAGATTCGCGCACTTCCGCATTCTGGATGCCCAGTTCCCACCAGAAGGAAGTGTCGTGGGAGTTACCGTGCAGCGAAGCGGTCTGGTCGCCTGCATCGGCACGGCTGTGAAGCCCACTGGCACCGGACTTGCCCGCCTCGACCAGCTCAAAGTCGGCGGTGGTGAAATCTTGCGGCAGATAGATCTGCGTCGTCTCGAACGTGACGAAGGGTGGTTCGGTAGTTGCGTACTGTTTGCGTGATCGGGAAATTTTCAAATCGGGTGGTGGACATCCGGTTGTTGTTTCTGCAAGTAATCGAAATGTAAAATGTAGATGTAAGTATAAATAATACAAATTGAAGTTTATTTTAATTTTTTTTATTATCAACTGAACGACTGGGCCATAAATCTTAAAATTAAAGTTTATAATATTTATCTAATTGTTGTTTGAACAAGAATTAGAATTTAATTGTATTTACTTAAATTTCTTGTGGAGTTGCATACACAACTTTTTGTAGAAATGAATAAATTAATTATTGGGGCGGCCCGGTGGTGCATGTGAAAAACGGCGCCCGTCCACATGGCAGGGACCGGGTTCAAATCCCATCCGGACCGTCGCCCCGTAGCATGGACTGACTATCCTGCTACGTGGTAAAATAAGTCTTGATACGGCCAGGCCGTTCTAACCGAGCAAAAAAAAAACAGAAATGGCCTGCAATAACCTAGAGGTCGTTTAGGCGAGAAGAGAGAGAATATGATATTAAATTATTTTTAAAAACAAAAACATTATAATACAGAATTCAATAGTTCAATCAAGCAAATTGATCGTTTTATTTAAAAAATAAATTAATAAATAAGAAACAGTATAACATTCTTTTGAAAACTATGTTACACAATGTCCATATATAAACGTGACCATGAAATAGACCATAGCCTGTTACGCGTGTAACGTGTACGAGTGTAAAATTTAAAGCTTTACATTTCAACTGCAATCCCTTTATCTGCTTCTCTGATGACAAATTCAAAACATTCCATAAGCAGGGAATGATCAAAGATAATTGAAAAATGTTACCGCATTGGAAACCGATTGCGATCGATTGCTTTTAAATTTAATCTTATTACCGACGATAAAGGCATTTGAATGCATTCGTCCAGCATTACACGCAAATCATTCGCAAATAGATGCACAAATTTTGCCTGCACGCTGAATATAACACAAAATTTGGACGATAAATCAGGCACCAAACTTAATGCGTTCGGGGGAACTGAAAAAAAGTATTACATAATTGCTCTACAAAATCACCAACAACCCACAAGCGGTTCCATCCATGCATCGGTAAGCGAAGGGGAAATAGACCGCAAATTTTACAAACCAACAATTTCAATTACTTCAATGACGTTAAGTACGCGGCCGGGTTCGATTTGTGCGTTTGATCGGGAACGGAGGTCAATTAAAATTCGTTTGCATGCGTTATATCGCGCATAAACCATATTTACTGTCAATGCTGCAATTTAGAGTGCATTGGTTTTTCAACACAAAATTAAAAAGTATGTGTGACGTGAAAGCTCCACCGATTGGTTTGGTTCGGTTTGCAAATGGAAAGTTCCGTGTCCCTTGCTACACGGGAGTGTTTTCAGCGCAATCGTGCAATTAAACAGCAGCTCTTCAATAAAACGGGTCGGAAAATGTATGATTTAAAATCTGCTCTAAAATGGGCGAAAATAAATAGGTGGTTGGTATGGAAAATTACGCCGAATTATACGATACTCATCCACACTCATTAACCCATCCGGCGTGGCTGTTGGTCATTAAACTTCCAGCGTATTCATCGTTGCCTGCTTTTAAGTGCAGTAGAACGCTAACTTCCGCTTCACTAGGTTGAATATATTGGCCGACCCATAACTGGGTAAGTGTCGGGTTTCATCCCCTTGCAAGTGATGGAGCGATATTTACACTCCAATCACACACACACGCATCAAATATATAAGCGAGACCTAAACGTATAATCGATGTGGATCGCAGGGGGGTCAAATTTAACGGAAGTATTTTCCTCCTGTTTGGAGCACATGCACAGCGACAGGAGCTTCAAACGATACAGTGCTGCCAAAATTCGTACCCCCCCTTTTTTGAATCCTTTCAGATCGTCGGCAGCTTTATTATCCACCGATGAATTCATTGTTTCCGACGCACGCTTGCTAAACTGTGGCAAAAGATTAGAACGCTCGTTGGTACATTGATATTGGTTTTGGGTGTTCTTATAAGTGTTGTGCATGTTATTCGATGAAATCTTTACCTTAATTATTTGTTCTTAACTTCAAAATTTAAATATCAAATATAGATTTTAGGCTTCATAGAAAATCATTCATTCATGATCATTCATGATCTTTTAAATTTTTTTTTTTATTTTTTTAACGTTCTAATTGCGTTAAATACTCATGTCTAAAGTTTATGTTCGTTCTCTCCAATTTCTCGGCTTCGAGGATGATATCGACACCATCGCATAACGGATGGACATATGCGGCGGTGTGCGAGGGGTATATCAGACTGAAACGCGAGGCCGATAGAATTGAATAGAGGATCAATGCGACGAAAACAAAGTACCTGCTTGCCGGAGGCTCTCACCGTGATAGAGTCCGACTCGGAAGCAGAGTGTCAGTTGACGGCGACGATCTCGAGGTGGTAGAGGAGTTCTACTACCCTAATACGATCGTAACTTCGGACAACAACATGAGCAACGAAATTAAAAGGCACATTTTTCAGGGGAATCGTGCCTGCTACGAGCTCCGCAACCTCCTGTGATCCAGAAGACTACAACAATACACGAAATACACGATATATCGCACACTGATTCGTCCGGTAGTCCTTTACGGGTATGAGTCCTGGACGATGCAACAGGAGGACGCCAATGCACTTCCCATTTTCGAACCACGGGTATTAAGGTCTGTCTTTGGTGATATGTTCGAGCAAGCCCCGTATAGAATAAATCAGGGTGAGATAACCTGACGGTTATCAAAGTCGGAAGGATACGATGACTGTGGCACATGATGAGGATGCCGGACACATGCCGCACCAGGAAGGTGCGCGTTAGCGACCCATTCGGCATGTGACGTAGAGAAGCACAGCAAGATCGTTGACTGAATCAGGTGTAGTCCAACCTGTCGAAGATCGGATGCAGCACTAGACCGAGTTTCCTGGAAATTAATTGGAGCACGTCTTCGTGACGTACTCGACCCTGAGCAAACCAAGAAGAAGAAGACGTATGTCTAACAAATTTATTTAAAGGTTAAAATAAATTGTATGATGAATCCTAGAGCAATACTTGTTTACACACCCAACATTAACTACGGTTCAATGTTAGCTATCGACGCAAGCAGTATCTACAAGTGCATATCGTGCACTGGGAGCTTCTCCATTGCAGAAGGATCGAAATAAATAGCTCTCATTTTATTGTTCAACTCTCCTGTCCCATTTTCATTGACGCATGCACAGCCCTCACACACCCTTTACGTAAAGGCGTCTCTTATGAAGATCATATTTCATCCAAGTGACAATCGGTACCGGTTGGGAATCGTCGTCGTCGTCATCATCGTAGCCGTAGCGGTTTCAATATCCGGGCGTAATGGCGCTCTCCCTCCATGGGAAGCGACACTGGAAGAAGAACCTATTTTCACGCCAATGGACGGCTATTCACAGCGCAGGAAACGCTGGTAAGCGCGGCCGCATGTTATACGGTTGGTGGATAAATTATCCTTGTCATAAATGAAGCCAAAACAAAGTCCCACCATACGGTGCTCGGGCACGAAACCGATCGGTTGCAGATGGTCGGTGGCTTTTTTGGAGCGAGATCCAAATTTGCATACCCACTAAGCTGGCCGGCACACCGGGCCCGAGTAGGCATGGCAACTGGCATGATAATGGCACGATGCACGATGAGAAATGATTGGTAATAAAACATCAAAGTGAGTGGCGAGCAACAATATGCACAACAATCGGATCGGCCGTGGTTTCGGCGATAGCTTTGGCGCGGATTATGATACGACAAGGTATAATTTCACAAATAGGGATTTATGTTGCTTGAGATGAACATGGAAATGGTACAAATAGCCCATTCGTGGAGAATTAAAATTTATGCATTTTACAATACGGTTTGCGCGAAAAAAAAGGGAAAAAAAAGTTTGTAGTAAAACATGAGTGTACAATGACAGGACAATGCACTAAACTAGCAAACAACGATTTATGGATGCTCATATGGAAGGATTTTATATTGCCATTAATTCAACAAAAGTAACAGAACGAACACATCCCCTCCAAAAACAAAACACATTTGAATTCCAATGGGACATTTCACTGCGATGATGTTTGTTTTTATATTTTGTCGACAATTTTTCACGAATATAATTTGATGTTTAACTTTGATACATACATAATATTTTATTCAACTCACAAAACTTAGTAAAACTATTATTTTGTTAACATTAAGTATCGTTTCGGTTGGAAAATTAGGACCATTTCTGTATTCCTTTTAAGTTATACTGGAATGTGTAGAGGGTGGTATATTGAAATATTCTCAACTTTTTCAGCTTTTGCTAAAAGTAAAATCAATTCTAGGCAAAGCTTTTTCAACTCACACATTTGTAAAGCTTTCCCGCATGATCAATCCTTCAGTCGAGAAGGCTTTGTACAGAATCAAGTTAATTTTACAAAAGTTTCAGCAAATGGAAAAGATTACAAATTTATCTCCAAATCTTTCAGTTCAACTTATAAAAGTCCAAATAGCTCTTATATTCGGTGAACTTGCCAAATATTAAACATGGCAATTACGAATAATGTAATGTTAAAGTTTAACATAACAAAAAAATCGAATAAAACCAATTATATAGAAAAACAAACATTTTTTTAAACAATATTAATAAAAACAGAATAAGATTTTAGATTTAGAATAATCAATAAGATTTTATGGAAAAGTATCCATTAATTCAATGGAATAAAATTTGATAGAACATAAAGGAAAACAAGCTAAATGTACATCAAAAAAACATGTTATACATGTTAGTTAACGAAGTGTTTGTTAAGAGTGTTTGTTTGAGATTGTTAAGCAAAGAAAGAAGACGAAGTAACTACGTCTAACGTATAACAACATTGAAATAAATTCGCAATATGATAAACACGCCAAGGTAAAACAGATAAAAGTAAAACAAAACACAAGGTGAATTCGTATGGACACGGATTACATTCTTTGAAAAAAATTGTATGCAAAAATAGGAAATAAAAAAAATTCTACAAAAAAGGGTTCCTGGTATGTTTCCAGAAAATTGTGGTAAAATAATTAAATTTACTGAGGTTGTTTGAGTACAATTATAAAGTAACGTTAACCCGACATTTCGTAAATAAGGCAAGTGTTTTACTCATTGATTAATTTCAAATGATTTATTTTCGCGAAAATGTAGCAGACATTCATCATCGTATGAAATGAAAATTACAAAATACATAACGATTTACAGAAAATGAATTTAATTAAAGCATAACACTTAACGTTCACCGCACGCTTCAGACGAAGCAATTTCATTAATTTGTGCCCATGACAGATACAGCGATAAAGCGAAGTATCCTTCTTGTTATACATCGAACACACAAAACATCATGAATAATGCGAGGAAAATACAAACGAAACAAACAAGGAAAAAAACCTCTCTTAACCAGACACATAAAAACCGCTCAATTAGTTCTGCATCGTAAATTATCCTTCAAAGCAGACAGTGGCACTTCAATGGTTTCAACCTTCAGCAAGGTGAACACGGGGTGCGGTTTGTCGAACGGTTCGGTCACGATCGCGACCAAGGGTTCCGGAATGTGATACAAAATAAAGCTCCCGCATCCCAAAAGTGGGAAGGTGAGCGAAAGGATTTCCTCAACTTTTCGAACGCGCATTTCAACACCTTGTACGTGGAAAACAATGGTGTGCGGTTTAGCGAAAAATAACCACCGCAAAAGGAGACGCCTTCGTGCCGAAAGTGCCGAAATCCGAAGCTCATTACCAAAAACCCCGGTAACCAAACCGCACCACACCGCAGATGCTCAATTTGCCAATTCCCCATGCACCGGTGTGCGACGTCCATGTAGTGTGCATCCGCACCACGCCCCCCCCCCCCCCCCCCCCCCAAATCGGTCGGTCCACAATGATTGCAGGGGAGTGCATTTTTCTTCTGGATGGGAAAACTACAATTGAAACTAATTGTCCGAACCGTGCACGGTGAGGGGAGGCTGGACCGTGAGAATGGCATTTATTTTATATTTTAGCAACAAATGGTGTTTCGGTGCTTCGGTGCTTTGGATGGAAAATGGGTAGCCGGACGGTTTGTGTTTGTTGGTGCATCTCGCCCAAGACTCAACCGGTTTGGAAGTTTGTTGCTCGGGCTGTGCGCTACAGAAGAAGCAACACTCTACTACCACACCGTCAACAAAAGGCGAAGGCATCCTTTTCCGTTTTTTTTTTGGGGGGTGGCCAAGATCGTTCGAAACACACAAAGCGCTTCGGTGATCGTGTAAGCTCATTAGTCGAGTACGAAATTTAATTGTTCGAAGAAACAATCGTTCGCAAGGAGGTAAGAGGAACGACGCCCGTTAATGTTTCCCCGCCCACCCTTCGCTTTCCACTCTCGCCCACCAGACAAACAGTAATTAAAGTCGAAAAAAACACACGGGACACAAAGTGTCCGCCTGCTAAAGTGAGTGCAAGCAAGCTTTCGTTCGTTCCGGTGCGATGGCACCGTAAATCGACTTGCAGGACGGGAACAATACCGTCAAAGGATAGCGATGATGGAATGATGGAATTTTCAGAAATTTCTTTTGCCATTTTCTATTTTTTTTTGTTGTTGCCTAATGCACGCTTTTTTGTTGACTTTTGCTTCCCAAGCGAAAGAAAGCAAGTGTCAAGCTTAGGAGTTTTAGAGCTTTTTATAACGGCGGGAATTCATCCATAAGCTCCCGCTCAACACGTGTAACGGTGGTTCAGAGTGCTTATAATGAAATAAAGCCTCAAAAACAACCAACCCACGCAAGCAACTGATGAGTTTCACATGAGGAATTATCGTTTCATGAATGTGCTACATTTGTGCTGAAGGAGAAAAAAAAGCCTAATTTTGATACAAACACTTGTAATTTTGTACTCAGCCTGCCCATCGGTAAGTACCACATGTGTTTAACTGAGGCTTTGGTTTATGGTTCTATTTTTTTCCACACATATTGACCACATGCTATTGCCGTTCGGTTATAAAACAGTGTGGTCATTTGAGAGCGGCTTTTTTGTGTGTGTGTTTCATTCAACCTAAATTTATGTGATGAACCAGCTCGAAAGGAGCAAAAAAAACCAAAAAGACAAAACTTTGCACGAGCTTAAAATTGTGCAAACAAAACGCCACACATTTGCACATGGAACCATCGCAAAAATTCATCCTCCGACAAAAAAAGGGAGTTTCGCATCAGCTGCTTGCTGTCGGAATCTGTGTACATTTTTTGCTCTTGGTTTTGTTCTCACAGTCAACCCGTTCATCACTCATAAAGCCGCAATGGCCACACGGGCAGAAGGCAACGGCCCCCAACGGTTTGGCAGCCAACAAAAAAAAGGGGCCAAATAAGATTGAAAGAAAACATAAACCCTTCCCGCGGCATGATTAATGGGTACAATCCGTAAAATGAAATTTTAGCCCGCCTGCCCCACTTTCTGCGGCTCCAACACGGTCCCCCCAACGCATCCTTGAATTCTGTCTTCATTCGCAAAACTTCTCCAATTCCACGATGCCGTAGCATTTTTTCTTCTTCTTGTGTCTTTCGACGTTTCTTCAGTGGCGAAAAGGGTCATGGTGAAGGAAATTGGGCAAACCGAAGCAATGCTAATAATAATGTAAATGGAGGAATCCTTTCCTCGAGCGTAGGAAGTAAGCGTCTGGAAAGTTGAATCATAAAGTTGCTAAACAATGAAGAGGAGGTAGATTCGAGATGGAGCACATTGCAAAAAAAACACAAAAAAAAAAACAAAACAAGGTATACCACCCGCAACCAGGATACAAGAACGTATCGTGAAATTTCGGAAATGAAAGCCTTCCGGTACGGTGTACGATAAGGGTACGGTTCCGCATTACGTAAAATCCCTATCGGCAACATATGAGGCCGTTCCGTTTGGAGGTGAATGACGAATTGCGGGTTCGAAAAGGTACCCCTTGGCTTAAGACAGACTCGCTGGAATTAGGTACTGGCTAGGTCGAAGTTATTTGCCAGCTTTACAACGCGTACCCAAACTTTGCACAGTGAAACCAATGATGGACGTGATACTTTTAAGTTAAATAATTAGCTTAAATGCTTATTTTCGTAGAACTTTTCATTTTTGTTGACTACTTTAAATGTAAGTAAAATTTGATGAAATTGAAAAAAATATTATAAAAAAAAAACAATAAAGCTTAAGAGAGCTTAATATAGAAATCAAAATAGAGAATATTTACTGTCGTAACAAAGGTCAGTTGTTGAAACCTTCACAAGAGAAATCATAGAGAAAATCATACCATGAATAAATGATAAGTGAATAATCGACAAATATATGAGTGCAAGTAAAAAGAAAACATAATCAACGGTCGAATCATAAATATCAATGTTGTATTAATCAACAAATAAAAAAATTATAAAAATAAATATAGCTAAAACAAAATTTTAAAAGTCAATAGAAAACATAAAATAAATCAATTTGCACGTAAGGAAAAAAAAACTTTTAAATGAAATAAAAATTATATTTCTTTAATTTACATCGGAGCCGCCATTGATAAATAAAAAAGTTTAAAAAAAATCTAATTATTAAATTAATAATCATTAACAAATAAAAGCTCATTAATAAAAGCTGTAGAAATTGTTAATCAAATTGCTTATTTCAAAACTATCGCAATTATGTACTTAAGTGATTTATTTCCTAAATGATTCTAATTTCTTCACAGAAGGCTAATAGATTCAATATCGAATTTACTTTTTACGCAATTTACGCCATGTCAAACCAGAAAGCCCGAAATATTTCACTGAATACCTCACCCTAGAGCAAATAATTTACATTCCATCGATGTACGTGCGTTTTGGGCTCATTTTTCACTAAACCAATGTGTCCGCTTTATTGTCCCACTGTGACTCTCGGCGAGCTTTACCACCGGGGAGACCTTCGGCTGCGACACCAAATGAATCTTCTAACATCAATATTCACTTTTCACAACACACGTACCCCATACAAAACCGCCAGAACCAAAGTTGCCGGCATTCTGGCTGTGTGGGAAAGTGAAAATTTATTCATCCTTCCTTTTTTGCCACTACCAGTGCAAAGAAAAGCAAAAGGTGCTGGCGAGAGTGTATTGAGGCAATAATAAATATTCACACGCAACGGAACGCACGAGACCAGCCAAGGCGCGCTCCCACATTCGACGACGAGAAGCTTTCACCGTGTGGCGAGAAGAAAACCTCTGAAAGGCACCGTAAGCTCGTGGCAAGACAGTTTTGCTTGCGTTTTTTGTTTTGTATTACTTTTTTGATGTAGCAGCCTCGTGCTGCGCAACCGATAGGGGCAAGCGAGTGAGAAAACATTTTTCACTGCAAACGTGTGCAATAGTGCTGCTTGCTGTTTCGTTGTGGACTTGCTATTTGAGCTTTAGTTTCGACACCCTGATCGTTCGCCGAACCACAGTAACGAGATCGCTCCTCGTTACGCAATAGCTCATGCTGTTTCGATAAGAATATTTGTTATTTTTGTGTGAAAATTTGTTATTTGTTTTCAAATATTTTTCTTTCCAACGTTTCTCTTTAGCATCCTTAACGCAATTTTCATATCGTTATATTTACATCTCGCTCGATGCGGCACTAAATAAAAGAAGCAACAGCGGGCGATTTTGTTTTGGAAAGTAATAAGTGAGAGCGCACCGAGCCGAAATTCAATCCACACATAAACGAACAAAAAAAAAACATTGGAAAGTCAATCTTTTGGGCGGATAGCTTGGTTCGTTTTAGGGTGGTGGTTTCAGGATTTCAATGTTCAGTTTTTGCCACTTCTACCGTTCGTTAGCAAAAGCGGCAACATGAGCCGTTAGCGTATAGTTAAAGTACGCAGCATTGGCTCAGGATAACGGTTGGACTCCGGGTTGGGTTTTGTCTTTTCGTGCGAACGAACAAATGAACGAACCGTTGTTGAGTCGAGTCACGTTGTTGCGTTTGTGTCCTCACATGCGCTTGGGGCAAGATTTATGGCACTTCCGATAAGCAGGAGGCTGCGGGGTTTGTGGGGTCGCAAATGTCGGAATGACACACGGGAGGAGAAAAAAGAAAACGTCGGCAGCAGAACGATGCATCCGAACCGAACAAGACAGCAATCGGGCTCGTTGGGGTAGAAGGCAGATCCACAGACACGCACTATCATATCTTTCGCAGCCGGGATGATGAACAGGCGGAAGGAAACGAGAGTGAAATAAAATGAGGTAAAAATAAAACGCAATAAAATAAAAACCAACCTCGAACGATGAACGTTATTGTTGCCATTTCTCATTGCGGTGGTAGATTAAAGGCGTCATTTGAATAATTTATGCTTCCCTTGCTGCTGCTTCGTCCATCGTATCTCTGTTGTGTTTTCCTCTCTACTTCTCTCATCTCTGTCGGGAAGGAGTTCGCATTCCGTACGCACTGACCGTACGGATGAAACATGTTTCCTTTACATTCCTTGTCAAAACGAATCCTTTTTCCGGGTAGCTAGCTGATGGTTGCATCCTTTCCGATCAGCAAAATGGAAAATGCTGCTTTGAAGAATTGCAAATTCAATTGAAACATTGATTCATTTTCTGACAAATTTGTTTCCACCAGATCTTCCGTCTCTGGTAGAATAATTATATTTGCTTATGCAGAAACAAAACCTTTATGTTTCAGGTTTTTCATCCGTTTCGTTACTCTTTCGATTGCCATGTGCTCGTTCGAAAACATCAATCGTCCATCGTTTTTGGGCACGTTCGTCTGTTCGCTCCGTTCCCTGACGCGCGGTATCGTAATCAAAGCTAATGAGCAACTGATTGATTAACCGAATTTACCATCCATCCCAGCTGGATAAGCAAAATGAGCCACGAAAGCGCATGTATGTATGTCCGTGTATGTATGTTTCGGAACGGGTAAATTTCTTCACTCAATTCCAGACGCCACAACCACTGTTCCCGCACCAAGCCAATTGGTGCCGGCGTGTTTTTGGTGTGTTCGATTGGAAATGTAAACCAACACCGAGCCGCTACTTCTTGCTGGATGTGTGAACGTGGAAAGCTGCCAATAAGCGAAGTGTGGCTGACGGTGCCCAATGTCAAGTGGTTTTCGTTGCCACGTGTGAGCAACCTTTCGCACGATGGAGACGCCTGGTGGATGTTAGAATCTCACCCGAACGCAGAATCGAAACCACAACCACCATTTGCGTAACCCGCTTTCGCAACGGGGAAACAGTGGGACGGGACAAGGTTTAACCTCGTCGACGGAAAATCAAATGAACCGGCAAGTAGCAAATTGATTTGCCATACCAAGCGCGTCCCGAATTCTTCCGCCTATTCGTAGCGAAAACCTCAACCACAAACAACGTTCCACAAAAGGGTAATGCAAGATGGCCGGGGGTGGAGGGTTCTGTTCAGAAGATGATCAGAATTTCGGACACGGTTGCAAAGAAAAACAAATTTGTGCGCTTACAGATACACACACACACACCCGAGCATATTCGCCCCACAATGCTGGAACTGATGTGGGTGCAGGTGCGAGACGTGATGGAGGTTTGGATCGGGAAATTGATTGAATTGAATCTTCCCGGGGACGGTAAAACGGTTAAACGGCGAAACCTCGTGCCGTCGTCGACCTCAATCAACGTAACGTTGAACCGAAAACGGTTGCTTACGCCCTTCGCCACTGATCAATCTCATCAAGCTGGCTGGCGGCTGGAAGCAGCGGAGGGTCGGACATTTTTGTGGCGGGGTAAAGTTTGGGAGCGTGGAGAGAAGTTGTAACTGAATTCGTGGGCTAGATGATAGATAACGGTTTGTGGATTCACAGATTGCACCGCAAGGTAGAAGGTAGATAGATGGGAAACCCACGGCTGGGTGCAACTTGAACCCGATCAATCCGGGTTTTGGCAGGCGGACATCATATACATTATTTAACAGTTTCAAAATGACAGTCGCAGATATCGTTACATATTGTGCTCTTAGTGTGCGGTACTGTTCCATTTCCAGAAAGATACACTTACCCGGTTCCCCGTTGTTTAGGCGGTTATGTTTGTGGCAGGGAAATTGAATGGAAAATTCACCCCCCAAACGTAAACCCACAATCCGGTGCCAAGGATTATTGGGCAAGCTTTGGAGTGATTTATATTTGGGGGAATTTTTTTTAAAGCTACAGTCACTTTCAAACTAAGTGAACTAGCTACAAATGGAAGAAGGGATGTTTTTGTAAATTTTGATCAATAAGTGGTGAAAATTAATGAAAAATTATTTTATGGGCTGCACAAAATTTGAATGGGATACAAAAAAAATCTTATCTGTTTTTTTATGATTGGGTTTTAAAAACTTAAATTTAAAAAAGAAATTGAGTCCATGTGTATGAAATTTGTTAGCTATATGACAGCTATTTTATATCTATTTTCTGGAAAATAAAGTACTTTGTATAACACACATCGTCTAAATATGATTTAATTTCGCTGAGACAAAATACGTGTCGTCTCGTGATGACAGTTTTCAGGTAATTACGTGCGATAATTTTATTTTTATCAATTTTAGCTTCAATTATACTTCGAGATAGTCTGTAAACTTTAGCAAACTTTCGTCATGTTTAGAAATTTGTTTTCGGTTGGAAAAAAATAGTACGTAAAAAGGTTACGCAAGTACTTCGAGCTTATACTTACAAAAGTCTGCCTAGCGTATACTCAGACATGGCTGCATAGAACATAATTTTAATGATTATTTTCCGAAATTACCATTTTCGTAAAAAAAATACGGATTTGTATTAATTTCCACCACTGTATAAACTGTTCTACCGTTTAAATAATTCATTCTATAATGAACATTTCACTCAACCTCCTGTCCCTTACAGCTTGTCTAAATTAATTGGAAGGATTTTAGTAAATAAAGAAAATCCTTTTAGTATGAAACAATTGATTTATGATCTATATTCAATGGTAAACAAAAACTTGAACTTTACTGTAACAGTAAATACTCTGCTATAACACGACTAGTTCACACAGTGTATTAAACAAGCGGTAAGGATAAGACAGTATTTGGGGGAAACTCAACAAAAAAAAAAATACCAGAAAAACGTCTGACCCTGTCAGGGTGAAGTATAAATGAATAAATTACTGCTTGAATACGAATGAGCATGAAGCTGTAATGCGACGACTACAGCCGATGGTAGATGGTTGGTGACAAACCTTCATCGCATGCCGTAGTGATGGGATTTTGGTTAATATTTATAAAACACTCCTGCTCGAAACATGGCACACCCTCCCAGTACAGTTAACACCGAAAGGGAAGAGAAAAAAAAGCAACTGCGAAGGAAGGGAATGAATCAGCACGGTGCGGCATTACAATTTATGATGATGCCCATGTGACATACGTACCAAAAAAACTCGACTGTTGGAAGGTTCTTTTTCCAAACGAAAGGAAGGAAAGGAACGCTCTTGGTTCGTTACGATGGTAGCTCACAGTTGACTACGTTGTCCACCTTCAATCAGTATTCAGGATAAAGCGAAGGTAGGGCAGCGAGTTATCTTTCTCCCTTTACGCCAACTCCTGGCGTTCGTGATTAGGCGAGACTGCATTCACCACAGCGACACCAACATCAAAAGCCCACCGGAGTGGTTCACCAAGGCACGAAAGCCATACTTAAATAGTACACAGGCGAGAAGAAAGAAATAAACTACACTAAGGAAATAAAACGCAGCAAGTTTTCCTTCCTCAGCCCTTTCTGTTCACCAAACCCCGCAGTGATTAGATTACGGTGACCGGATGTCGTGACGAAGGAGAGCTTGCTTCTTGCTTCGAGGCGCAGGAACGGTCGGCAGCATTTGTCGACATTAATATTTTTCTTCTGCAGCACGTTTTCCCTTCTGTTTATCGCTTCCCACTCAGCTCTGTTGTGGGTTTTTTTTCCTTGCAGGGTTTACTCTCACCCACTTTGCTGTCCGTAGCAGCAAATCGATTCATATCGACGGACGAAGTAAGTGTCTTAGCAAAAGGTGTCCAACCGATAATGGAAGCTAAAGCGCTCTTACTTCACGTACTACAGTGAAACAACCCGTGTCCACCAACTTCTTGAATCCTCCGCAGCACAGTCTCCAGTCCTTTTGATTTCTTATTTTATTATTTTTCACCATCTGTCAGGATCTTTTGTGAAAAAACACAAGAATGGAGTGCAAACGAACGTTCATCTCTGTCGGGTGCGCGAAACCATCCGCGAACCACAACATCAAAGGTGAATGTTTGTTCGTGAGACGGTGAAAATTGCTTACGAACGAACGCCAGGCCCCCTTCTTTCGCACCCATTCTACCACACTTTTTCTTGCCACCATTTATTGCCTCAAATGCACACACACACACACTTAAGGCAAGTTATGAAAAGTGAAGAAGTTTTGCAATATTTCACCATATTTAGCACTTGGATCGAAACGAGCACCGACCGTGAGGCATAGGCAGCCGGAAAATCGACTGAGAAACGCATAAAAGTCGCGTAAAAAGCTTGCACAAAGGAAGCAAGTTTTTCTCCACCGAGCTCGCTTAGATGGTTTAATCTTCTCCGTAGGTGCTTGGGTGGGAAAATTAACGTCCCAAAAATTTTGCCTGCATTTGATGGCATTTCAGGCACGTTGATTTGATTTTGAGCTTTTCACTCTCGAAGCCCATTTCAATTACTTTTTTTCTAACCATTTTCGTTTTGTTTTTCGTTGTTGTTTTACTTTAGACAACCCAAATTTTACACCCTTCATCGGGCGTGTACGCTTCAGCTGGCGGCAAAAAAACGGAGGAAGGAAGTAGACAGAACCGAACGGTTCAAACGGTTTTGGTTTGACATAAAATGAAGAAACAAATGATGATCCAGCGCTCCCGGGAAAGGCAATTGCAATCCGACCGAGTCCGGAATTGGATTGGAATGTCGGGATTAGAGACACTTAAAGTGTTCCAATTCCATTCGATTTTTTATCCTTACCGAAGAGCAATGGATTGGATAGGGGTGTTAGTAAGAACAGGCAAAAACGCAAACGAATGAAACTGATTATGGGGATTGTCTTTTCTTTGATTCGAGCATTTTTAAAGGATTTTAAAGAGGAAAATGAGCACATCTGTTTTCACGAAGATTCTTGAGAGCTAATTTTCGCATCGGTTGCAACGTTTTCATTTATGTTATTTTAATATACAGAATCTATATTGGGAATAGTTCGCATTATTGTACTATAATGCTTTTTTGAATGAAAATTCTTTTATAAAATAAATGTGGAAATTTAATAGCATGCATATTGCGCTCAAATTTTTATATTGTAATTCGTATGATACCAGAAACATTTTTCAACATTTCATGTCCTTTTTGAGTAATACTGGTGGCTGACTTTATGTAGAGAAGTATTGCGGATATAATACTTTTGATATTATTTTAAATTGAATGGTATAAACAACAAATATGAAGGAATCGACAAAATACGTGATTTTAAATAATTACATAATCTAAACTTCCTCAAAATAATGAAAAAAAAGTTCTCACAAAGTTCGAAAAGTAACAAAATAAACTGAAGTAGGGAAACCTAATTTGAAAATGACTCAATTGGATCATTATTTCCAACATTTTTAAACAAGTGAAATATAGCGAAAACGTTAATGAAATTAGTTCTTTTTTATATTTTCTTCTTTTATATTATTTTAGTATCTAGAATTATAATTATTTTTATTTATTGAACAAATTGTTTGCTACATGGGCTGTACAACGAAAAACCAAATACAAATAATATTCCTACAAACAATAGACTGCAATAAACAGAAGTAGTCAGAATAAACAATGAATAGAGAAATATAGAGAAAAGAGAATAAAAAAGTATAAAGAATGACATTTGTGAAGGAAAGAAGATGACAGCTGATAACGGAAGGCAGATTGAGAAATATTGAAGACAAAATGGTGAGAAAATGCATAGAGTTGCCGAATTGAATTGAAATTTGTTCTGCTTAGTTCTGCTAGACTACTCCAGTAGTTTTACGAAATATTTTAGAATTTACAATGTTCTTAAACACAGGATTGCGGACGTTAGATAAAAAAAATGTGGTTGCCTCCTTCAATTTACAAGTTCTTGGTCCTAACAATCTAGCGTAGTGTAGTGTTAAAGTAAATAAAAAAACGCGTTGTTAGCAAAAATATTTACACTTAAAAATGACATATTTTCAATGAATAACTATGTAGATATATAATGTAACATTTGGCAAAAGTATTCACCCACTTTTGCTATTGCTTCCTTTAATACAAATGTTTTGTTGTCATTATCATTGCTGAATGAAATGACGAATTGTTTCCTTTATGCAATGCCGCCCAGCATCAAATCGCTCAGCTTCACTCTTCTTTATTTACCTTGCAAAATGGTCCCCCTTCCAATCCCTGCAGGGACAATTTCCTTCCACTCCTTCGCTTTTGTATGCGAACTTATAGTGCTTTCTCCCCTGTGGCACATCAATCCCATATCACATTTATCGATTGTCGCCCGCGGTGTGCGCATTTTATTTCCCAAGCGTACGCGCGTGGGGTGTGATGATTCGCGATTTGTTTGTGCTGATGTTGCGCAAGGTATTGCGAAATTGCACACCGGAAAGATAGAAGCCACCAAGTGCCTAAGGTTCTAACCGAAAAGCAGCGGGAAACATGTGGAAAAATATAACTCTGAATATACACGTTCTTCCCCGTAGCCAGCGTGAGAAGCATTCGTTGTGCTCTTTTGGTACGGATGGATTTTGTTGTTTCGTGCTGGTTTTTGCTTCCTGCGGCAGGATTTGGCTTCAATTTCCGTTCGACGTGATTATAGGGCGGCTTGTTTTGTTTTGCCACTAAGCATTTCCGATCGCGAAACCATCAAAAAGCTGCGCGAGATCCATCGATCGTAATACTTTTACTTTTAGCCGAGATTTGACAAGGAAAGTGAAATGGAAGCAACTTAAAAATGCCGTAGAAAGTGTATTGTGAAAGGAAAGTTTTTTTTTGCCGTTAGCTATGCCATTCAGCCGGATGTCGATAGGGAAATCTGCTTTCATTTCCGCTCCTAACATTTTATCCGGCCATGCGTCTCTCTCGAAGATGTTCTCTAGTGGAGAAAACAACCGGAACTCATATTGGGCAATGATGATGGTAGGATGTTTTGTTTCAAGAAGTCGTGCATGAATACTCAATTTACTCAAAATTGTGAAATGCTTAAAGATGTTTAACACTCATTATTATATCAACCAAATTATCATTGAACTAACCGAGCCTTATTTCATTTAGAAATAGAGCCACTTTGTTTCACAGATAGTAGCGCACACAATGGTCCGAAATAGAAACTGTTGTCAGTATTCCACGCGAATTTGTTATTCATCCACCGAGATATTCAACATGCAAGAGGAGAAGACACATGATATTTAAACAGTCATCTGCATAATCCATCCCCGTTCACACGGGAGCTACCAACATTGACTAAATCTGCTGTTGCTGTGAGTGGAAATATGACAAAACCCAAACGATTGTTCGTTAGGTGCAAACTAAGCATCGGAGTGGAACCGTTAATCGTCAACTGCGATTGAGAGTCATTTGGAAAATCATTTCTAATCCTCGAACTATGACTGACTGTACTGCTGTGCGACGAGTTCGAGCGATTCGAAGGATTTAAATATTTCGCATGACTTGAGTCGAAATAAATCGCACGACTTGAGTCTATCCAGCACATGTTTTCGCGATTCGCTCTGAGTTCCAGAGATTGCCGACTGGATTATCGAACCAGGTGTTTGGATTGCTGCCCCACCTCGAGGAAAGGTTGCAGAACGCCAGGAGATTGTTCGTAGTGGGTCTCATAAATGGCCACGTTGACTCTTCTACGCTACTCTCGGCCATGAACCTTTACGTGTCTTGCCGTGCTCTCTCGGTGCGATCCTTGCTAGCTGTGGAAAATCGACGTACTGTGTTTGTGTCCTCCGACCCGTTCCTGATTATTTGCCTGATTATCTTCGAGGCAGGCAAGACGAATGCGGCATTCATCGACAGCATTAACAACCAGCGCGTTACCTCTTAATGTATATAATCCAAATCTGTAATGTATGCATGTTCCAAGCACTATCGACTGGGCTTATTGGTCCGTTGACAAACAGAGAAACTATTAATCTATCTCCAATGACGAAATCGAAGGAATTAAATATTTCCAAGCAAGACAACATAGCAATCGAGATCACAAACAAGAAAACAATGTTCAAAAATCGGGCTCGGAAGCTGCACGATAAGCTCCTGATCAAACTGCATGGTCGCCTTTTAATGGACGATAAAACCCACACGTATTTTAAACCGATTCCAGGGATTACATTCTATACGTCTGCTTCTCACGGCAAGGTTCCGAAGATATTCATATTTGTTTTCGCTGCTAAATACGCACAAAAAATCATGATTTGTGTCAAAAAGACCATCGTTTTGGTGGCAAGAGCATGAACTTGTATTTATATAAGAAATGTCGTAACAAACCGATTTTAGGGTTTATAAGGTTGCACGACCAAACCAATTTTACCATGTATAAGGTGTCGCGACTGACTGAACCATGTTTGGCCCAGATCTAGCCAGCTTCCATTATAGCAAGGATGTAAAAAGATAATGGAGTAAAATCTATATATACATTCTATAGGTAATACTACTACTAAGATTTAACATTTTTGAATTACTGAATGGTAGCCACAGGATCTACACCACAGGAACGAGGGTAAAATCCTATCAAGGCCAAACCCCTGTACGCAAGACTGACTGTTTTGCTACTGATAAATAAAATTAAGGAAAGCCAGAAATGACTGGCCAAGATCTCTTGAGGTTGTAGTTCCACCAAGAAAATAAGAAGATTGAATACCAGGTTATGCCTGTCCACGAGAAAAGCAATAACTGGTGAATATGGTAATAATATTACCAGAACCGGGCAAATGGGCCACTATTAAGCATTGTCAATTTAGTAATGTAATGAAAATATTCATTAATATTCACCGTTAAATTGATCTCATTCATTGTCGGTTAGGTGTAAGGAATTTGGGAATTTTCTTAGATATTTTATTAAACAAATTTCTATGTTTTTTAGTTGTAGAAAACGCGTCATGTCATGCGCTGAGAAAATATTTCTTTTCCTAGGTCGATCCTACAATGGCACATCATGATACTAGAATTGAAGAGGATTCTAATTCTTCAAAATCTTCCATGTTTGAATTTTCCAATAATTCCAAACAACGATGACCGGGCTGACGTTGGAAAAGACCATATTAAAAATCCGCAAAGAAAACGAATAAATAGAAAGAGATCTGCTACTCCATGTGAAGAAAACTCCATAGAGTACATCTTGGACTTTGACTCTAATCGAGCCGATTAACTAGTTTATATAAAAACACCTAAATCCACCAAATTATCCATAGTTCCGTCCCATATAGAAATATTGGGTAAAAATGAAATAGAAATTGAAGAAAAAGGAAGCAGAAGCTAAGGACTTTGGACGAATGAAGAATTGGTAGATATTACAGACCAAACCAGTGTTGATGAGCAGTACCAACAGTAAAGTGTAAGAATATTTTCGCAAAAATAATGAATATTTATTTTAATTTAAAAAAAAGATCATGCGTCAGGATCAAAACTTACGAAGAAAAAGTTGCATCGTAATCTGTTTCTTTCGAATAAAATTGTTGCATTTGTTCTAACACACCCACACCTGCCGAGTGGATGGCACGAGATTTAACTCTACCGTTCCAATAAAAACAGCTAGTGAAATTGCATAACGGAAGTTGTCAGTCGCAATGATGAACTGTTTGATCCAATCAGCATTCGGTAGATTTAGATCATGCAAGAGCAAAACTAAACAGTTCAGTCCAGGAGTAGGAACTAAAAAAAAATCTGAAACTGAAAGATAAACACAGATACAGACAAACTTACCGGGTTCATTCGTCGGCGGCGGATGTGGATCGGCCGAGGTCGCCCCACCTTCACCCTCGTCGGTGCGAGCGCCTTGAAAGCAAACACTCGTTAGCAGCGTGACGAAAAGCAAACATTTTCCGATTTCAATTTTACATATTTTCAACCCAGCGTGCATCGGTGCGACCACCACCGACGGCCGTTTCCGGTCACCCATCGTCGCCCTGCTCGCCGGTGACACAGCGGATGTTGACATCGATTCTGGTATGTTAAACCAGCGCTCTCACCTACACCCACACGGTACCCACAGGATGATCGGGGCAGGAAAAAAAAGAACACAATTTCCCCCACACACGCGCTGTACTTGGTATGGTTGATTTTTGTCACACTTTTCACCCAACGGACACCACCAACGGCTCTACTTCCGGGTGTGGCTGTTCGATGCTGTTCGGACCTTTTACGGTTTGCGGAATCTATCCCGAAATTCAATTCCGAATCCAATCGAATCGCAAAAACCAATCCACTTCGTCCAGAGGTTTGTACTAATCCTTCAGCTCCTACTGCTGCTGCTGCTACTACTGGATCACTTGCTGGCCAATATGTTGATCTAAAATTCGTACGATTCCCTACTCGGACGATGTTTGCGCTCGGCAAACTTTCTCTAGTTTCACACACACATACACATCCATAAGGATACACTTTCTCCTACGCTTCTGCTCATCCAAACACGGCACAACACACCACCACGTGGTCAGAAAGACACTTCACGTCATCCGGAAATAGTAGTTTTTCGTTCCGATATTCGAATGTTCCGTGTCCGAGCTGCAGTCTCCTGAGGATGGAGCGTATCCCTCCGTAGGTCGATGGTGGCGCGATCGAGTATGTTTCGATGTTCGGTACACCCGGAACCACTTCACTTATGGTTTCATTTGGCTTCCAAACAAAAATCCGGGCACGTTAACACCGTCTGGTAAAGAGAGAAAGTGAAACGGGAGAGGTTAGTTAGTATCATTTTAGTGTGTGTGTTTTTTTTTTGCTCTTCAGCTCAGCTAAGGCTACGACGGGTGGGACCACTGACACACCAGAAAATATTCATCCCTTCCGGTGACAGTGAATTAACCGTAACGACGTGCCATCCCAACCACCGGGAATGGTATTCGCCTGTCGTGCAAACGAACGGCACACCAATTTTCTATTCCTTTTTATTTGTTTTCATTCGCAGCCATTCAATGCACGGCGTCGAGTTTCATTTCACTCCTGTCGACAGGATTCAACGATTTCGAAGGTGTTTTTCGGTTAGTTCCATTTTGATTGGAAAGCAAACCGATCTCGTATTAGGTTGCTGCTAGCTGGGATGAGAAGTACGGAGAAATCTGTCCGTATTCAGGCGATACAGTGGTGTTAAGTTATAACAAAATATTTTATAATAAAATATTAGGTATTGCTCAAATATTTTTAAATAAAATATTCTATGTGGATTGTTAATCCAGTGGATTAAGTATATGACATTTTTGAAGATGAATGAATTTTTTATTTTAAAAATTTATAAATATGCTCGCAAGTAAGCTTTAACTATATGGAGTTTAAACAAAAAAAAAACGTTTTTTTACTTTTCAGACTTTTTCACAAGACTTATGATTACATAGCACAGAATAAGTTTTTCCAATAACTTTTCATCTGTCGATTGATTTATGAGGGCAAATATCAAGCGCAAAGTCAAACACTACTGCTTCCAAGTGTTACACGGCCACATTCACACACTCGAGGGGGTTGTCGTTTTTACTCGCACTTGACACTTCTCTCTTGTGCTTTTTCTACGGCTTCTAGCTTCCGCCTCATCGAACATCCATAGCCGATCGGTAAGCAAAAGAAAAACAAAATAAAACCCCCTCACTTCGCCCGGTATGACCAATTGGAAAACACGCCACAATATTGGTAACGGCCATATTTGTGACGGTGTGAAATAAGGGACGGAAGGTGTTAGGCAGGCCGAACTTTAAAGCCATGGTTTTCCACGGCACATTGGATGATCGGAAATTCGCCACACCCACCGAATAGAAAATAGAGACATTTCCCTTCTGGCCAAATATTTGGGTAAGAAATAAAACCGAATTTTTGACTTTGTGAGTCGCGGCTGTGCATGTTTGTCGAACTCTTTGGTACCATCGCATCGACTTTTGGTTGAGCTGTTTTTGGCAAACCATCCCGGATAAAGTCGTCGTCTCAACACATGCTTTTCACGTGGTCGTTGAACGTGGCAGGGATAGTGATATGAAAATAATCTTCACACCGTTGGCGTCATTTGAAGTGTCGTATTTTCCACAAAACTCGCCCGACAATCGAGAAGATGCTGACGGTTTCTCGGTCTGGAATCGGTATATGTTGTAAAGCCCACACCAGCCCACTAGAAGCCACTGTATATTGGTGGGTGTTCAGAACCAGTCTCGTCTTCTTTCGTGTATTTTCTTTGCTTAAATTGCTAGAGGCTGAATCGTGTCTGGCAGCTACTTGGCCCAAGCACGGTGAAGATAAGAATTTGAGGATCCTCACCCATTGCAAAACCCCCTTTTTGGGGGTTATTTCCAAACAGAGCAATTGGTTGAAAAAAAAAAAGAAACACATGAAATCATTTCCTCCCAGGACAGGAAGCGCGAAAAATCAACAAAGTAGAAAATATCATGGGGACTGTCCGCTAGGTTGGTCGAATGTCGAAGATTACACGAATGGCGATTCACGGCTGACAAGTTACAAGCCCTTCAGCGGCATGAAAGGCACTCTTGAGCGGCCTGACGTCTTCACAATATCGCCCAAGGTGTGCCGGGCCGGAAGACTTTGAGAGAGAGAGAAAAAAAATCAAGGGAACAAAAATTTCATCCATCGAACATTCTCATACAAAAGGTAAAAACACAGCAGACAGGAAGTGGCATCATGGTCATGGAAAGAAACTTTTGCCTTTTTTGTTTTTGCAAAACCACGCGGACACGCATACGAAGAATTCTGCTTGGAAAACAACGACGAAGATGGTCTATGATGAAATGCGTCTGCCGGAAACTGGTCGTACTTTATTTGCACTTTCCGGGCAGAGTGATGTGATGAGATGTAGTGTATTGTTGGTTGTTTTCCTACTATTTCGCCTTCAACCAAACTTGACGTCCTGTCTTGGCGCTTCCGCTCAGGTTCCATTCCATCCTAATGTGTCCCGATGTTTGAGGCTTGTTTGAAAAACCATCTCACTTCATACTCCATCTTGAACCGGCTGGCAAGCAATGAGGCAACCATGGAGAAGGGTTATCTTGTGGTGGATAACTTCCTTTGGTACAACATTCCAGTCTCACCACTTCACTCTGCCTGCTGGAACAGCATGTTCTGACACTCTCAGTGCCTCAGCATCATAAGCATTGCTATTTCATTCGACAAACACTCGGGTAGAAATTCACTCACTTCAAACCAATTCCTTCGCGTCTCCATACCTCTTGGGTCTGAACTCTATCCTAATCGGTCACGACCGGAAGTTGCTTAGTGAAGGTATGTGTGTTTGTGCGTTTTTTTTTATCTTCTATCTTCCGTTGTTGTTTCAAACAGCAAAAGAGGAAAAATGTTTAAAACAACCAACAAAACACACGAACAAAATAAAAGCCTTATAGCCTTTGTACGAAGGCGCAAAATTGTTCGTAAAAGAATTTTGCACCATTCATCAAACATCAATCAATCGGCGGGTTTTTTCGGGCGAGAGAGTTGGTCTGCCACGTACCGAACTGTTTGTGTAAATGTGTGGTGCAATTTTCACATAGCCTTTCGAGCAAAAGCAAAAAAAAATTGCCGACATACACAACACATTTTCAACCACCAGATGTCGCAAATGATGTGTTGTCGATGGAAAGCGAGAAAAGGGGTTGAAAGGGGTTAGAAATGGAGGGATGTTAGAAGGATGCGGGTGTAGTATTTTTCTGCTACCCTTGCTCATATCCGTCTGCACCACACCGCCAGAAAAACGGGCACGGGAACTCACTTTTTACTACCATTTCCGTTACGCTACGTCTGTTCAACATCCGCTTGGTGGCTGGATGTGATCGTGTATGGGTACGAAACCTGTTTGTGTTTAGCATTCGGTTCAGCTCGGTTTTTTTTTTGCCTCATCTTCAACGCCACCATTTTCTCCCAATAACTCTACTCTCCCGTCCTGGGGTGGCATTAGCCTGAGCCTATCCTGTTTGAGGAGTTTGTTGCATCAGCATAAATCAACAAGCAGTAGAGAAAGTACTTCCCTCCGGCAAATACCGTAGCGCGAGCCGAACTGCAAACGGTGGACAAAGCGATGGTAAAGGTAAGGCAAAGGAATTCCAACGGCTCTAGAAGTGAACACACAAAAAAAAATACACACACACACACACCCCGAACCAGAAGAAGAAGTTCGTGCTCCCAGCTCGGCAAATGGTAGGATAAAAGTGGAATCGTTTGCTCGTAAATAAAGCATGCTGTTTGAAAGTTTTGCGAACATTTGACTGTCGTTTGCTTTACTGCTACCCCTACTACCTCCCCCTCTCGCAAAACCCTTGCTTGTACCACCACCTGACCCTGGTCAGTTTGTTTCTTGTCTTCTTGTGCACATTTCCCGCTGACCGTGCACCATCCCACGAACCTACCGGGAACCAACCATCCATTCACAGTGACGCACAACTGCTGGAGCAACTCAGCTCGATTGAAAAGTGGCAAAAGGAAGCGACAAAAAGCATTCCCGGTTCCCCGTGGCCCATATAAAACTTCCTTCGTTCTTCGTCCATTGATGTCCACCACCTATGCCCGTTACTCCTTTCACAAGCCGGACCGAAACCTGGTCGAAGAAAAATGAAAACCTGCTTAGAAAACGGAAACGCTGCCATCCCCGTGAAACCGTTTTACCATGATAGAGGTAAAAGTTTTGTAGTTAAATTTTTCGGTTGACTTTTACCTCGTCTTGTCACGCCCCGTCCACCGGCCATGATCATCGCCGGAAGCAGCTGCTATGCAATAAATTACGCAAATTCTGTATTACTTTTCTACCGCCCCTTATACGTTGCGCTGGTTGGGTTGGTTGGTGCTTCATTTAGGAAGGCCGGGAAGGTGAACACTAACGTTCCTTTAACAACAAAAAAACACACACATTTTTTACCACCAGTTGTGAACGTTCTCTAAACACATTCGCACGCGCATTCATATAAGGACGCTGATGTTTTTTAACCCCGCTTTGTTAGAAATAAGAATGTTGCTTCCGACGAGGTAACACCCCTCCCATCCCACTCGCTTTACCGACCCACCCGAGGTGTTTCCCGTGCCAACGATAAAAATGAAAGAAAAGCATAAGTTTCATTGTAGTTCCATTTCCGGGAAAAAGCTTTGGGGTCCAGCCAGAAAAAGAAAATAAAGAACATCTGAGAAGTGAAAGGTGAAACGCCAGCAAATGAAAAAATACAATAAAAAACACCTCGTTCACACAATTGGGAAGGAAACGGAAGTGAAAAAATTACTTTCCTTTTGACTTTCGTCGTCTTTTAGGGTGCCCTTTAACCCTTGTGATGTTTTGGTTCACGACTATCGTGCTACATTCTTTGCAAAGTCTTATGATACAATTCCAATTTTCAACCCCTTTTTATGACACATTGCCACAACCGAGTGGCGCGTTCTTAGTAGCAACCGGCGGAAGGGGAAGGGAATGGGAGTTGTTTTAATGAAATTTTTAGCACAAGAACAACCGAAGCATAAACTCTGCTCACGAGATGCCGTAACCCAGCATTCATATAGTAGTTTTGCTTATGATGTTTAGTGTCGCTTTCTGTCTCTCTCTCTCTCTCTTTCTTTCTCTTTGTGTGGAGCGACCGGTGTGTTATGAAGATGCTGCAATATTTATACAATCGCATACTTTTCGGCGCTTTCGGCAATGGCAAGCGTGTTCGAGTGGTAGTGTAGCCGGCGCCTTTTCCAACATCAGCCAGCGCCAGTGTGCACTGTGGTTTGTAATAACCTTGCAGACAGTTGCAATCATCATGGTCAGGGTGCGATAGGGAAAACGAAGAAACAAAAAAACAAAGAAGAAACATTGGATCGAAAAAGTCCGCAACCCATCCCATTCCATCGGCAACGCTTTTTGAACGGAATGTTTTCACATTTCGCGCCATCCGAACCACCGAGGAATATTGTGAAATTGATTTATTTCGTTAACAGTGTTTCCACATGAACCCACATTTGCCACGGTTGTATGCACTGCATCGTCGCATCGTCCCTGTTGCATTGGAAATTTGCATTCCACTATCCAACTGTTTCCCATCTCTCTGGTCTTTCGCATTGGTCGTACGCAAAAACGGGGGTTTCGCTTTTGGATGCGATGGTTTCGACCATTCAGTGTTGCATGGCACACAGAATGCACACTTGAGAGTTGCAGATTGCAAAAACCGTACTGTACCCGTTGCCGCCAAACCACTGTACCGTACCCAAACCACCGACCAGTCGGTGTGTAAAAGCTGAATGTTTGTGTTGTTTGTGGTTCCGATTTACCATGCCAACGGGTAGAAAGACGAAAGCCGAACGAAGAATGTGCCCCGATGCGTTGGACGATTTCTGTCCGTTTGCTGGCAACAGTTGTTGAAGGTTGATGCGATACACCCAGAAACGTACCGACCGAGGCTTTGGTGCATCCTTGCCGGCACAACATTCGCTCACTCGTACTTACACTTGAGGAGAATGCACCGATGCGATACTAAGTGCAGTGAGGCACATTTTCACACCAACTTCAGCTGTCGGAAACCGATGGTCGACGTTTATGGTTTCGATATGGAAAAGTAGATTATAAACCTGTTTTTTGTGTTTGCTTACATTCATGAAGGCCTCCAAATAGCTGAGAGAGTTATTATTTATCTATCAAGCAAAAATGCATAGCGGCAAAGATGGGAAAAAGGAAGGATGCAAAATCCCATCTTCAGCAGTACAGAAATTAATTTAATAACGTTTGCTGCGATTTTTCTTTTTCAATGCTTCTCCCATTTTATATTCACAATAGAGTTAATGTTATACTTATACGTGAAAAAAATCATTGAAGGTATATACAAATGGAGGCGCCCGGTGGTTTTAACGGTATTGGTACCATTGGTTTCCATTGTACGTAGGGCTACCCCCTTTTCGCTACTTATAAATGCAGTTAAGGAAAGGCAAAAATGAAGAGGCAATACTTTACCTGAAAAGAAAATCTAAGAGTTCATAAACTCTTGAGGGGTAGAAATTGGTAGTATGGACCAAAATTGTAAAAGAAATTAAAATAAATTTGTTATACTTATGACCTTTCATACTATTTTTTTAGGATACATTTAAAGCAATCATCTAACAAATGTACTGCTGAATTCAAAAGAAAACAATTAATAGATAGAGGAAACATTGAACACCGCATAACAGTGCAGTGAAACATGGCGTAAAGTGTGGGCATGCCGAAAGTTAATGATCATTTAGTACAAATGTCAATAAAATAAACTTGAAACATCAGCGATGACAAATGGAAAGAAGACATAAATCCAATACCCACCGCACCGCACAACCGAACCTCATAATTTATTCATCGGCACCTCTAAACACTGAAGAAAATGGGGTGCCATTTTATTTACGGTCCAAGGGAAGCTACAAGCCGACAATCGCAATAAAAGTTTACAAATGATTTTTCATCATTTTTGTTTTCCATCCATCTTTGCACAGAGCAAAGAGGGGTAGAGGAGATGGCGACATTGGGATGAAACAGTGAGGCGGATCTGTTTTTCGCTCTTCACTTTGTTCGACCAAAATTCTCGCCCGGTAACGATCGGCTGGGCCGCCGCTTATTCTTGTGTTTTTTCACACGCCAATTCTAAAGCACCAAAGCAAACAGAGTGTCCCTTCGGTATCGTTTGGACAAATAAAAGTTTGGTTCATAAAAAAAAATTGCTCGTAAACACCCAACACACCCGTCGCTTTCTACTCTCACTCTCTCCCGAAAGTCGAACACCGCAGATTTCCTTCGTGACGGTCGGTTCCCAACTCCGATCAAAAGGTGTGTCCATTATAAATGGACTGTCAGTGGCGAAATTTCTGTGGCACGAGGATTGAGAGAGCATGGGGTGGGGGGAAAAGTTCTCACTCCCCCCTCTTCGGATTTACTGTCACGGACAGAATACGGTGGTGGTTGGTTGAATGCCGTGTGAAATACTAGTAGGCACCGAGAGCAAACTGTCAAAAAGTGTGATCAATCTTCGCGCGAAATGGAAAACAAACATAATCGAATCGAATGGTGAGCGAAACATCGAAACGGAACGCCGCGCACGCTAATGGCGAAACCTGTCCATCCAACTGGCTAGCCCTTTTTGCGTGTCTTTAGCATCAAACACGGGGTGCCGAATTCCATTCTCAGCTAACTGAATTCCCGGTAACACTTCGGCAAGCAGTTGTTCCATGTTGAAAAGGTTTCATTCCGTGCCCGTCACTGTTCGAGTACGGAAATTTGGAAACAGTTGCCACGGTGTCATAGCAGGGCAAGCGTTACCGTTTTCCGTCACTAACTCGTTCTGGCATGCGCACTTCTCAAATCTGGCAGTATAATCGGGCACATAAAACGAGTAACTCGAGCCAACGGCATGCACCGTAACCCGGTGTGATGTTTGCCAGAATGAACGTTTCTGTGACGGATGGCCGTGGTACCGTTCGAGCAAGGAAGGTAAAATCGAAATCGAATGAAATCGAAAGCCCCGGCTAACATGTCGTTAGGTGTAGAAACGCTTCTTTCGAGGTTTGTTTCTGTCCAGGGCCGGAAACCCCAAACGGTAGTGTCAGTACTGATGGTGAACAAAACACAAAAAAAAAACATGATTGATGATGCTGACGACAACGACTCTGCCCATTTGATCGACACTCGTCACGTGTGTCCTTTTTCGAGCTGGCCAGTACATGACGTTGAATCTGGTTTTTCGGTTGACGAGTGTTCCGAAATCGTTTCGAAAATCGTCATTTGCAAAAACCAGCTTATCCACCAGGGAAACACACATTACGAACCGCTTGAGGACGACAACGACGACTACTCGAACAGAAGCATACAGACCTGCAAAAACAAAAAAAAAAGTAATCCATAAACGGGTGACGAGCGAAATATAATTTTGCATGGAAGTTTGTCATAACGCTTCTCGTAGCGTACATGCAAATTTCCTTCCCATTCCTTCCACCCTGCAGGCAGTTCTAGTTTAGTATGACGTTGTCAAACTTGGTATATGGATGGAAGCAAAAAAAAAAGCTTTCTCTTCATTCATTCCGGCGGGCCAATTTTGATGGTTGTGCTTGTGATGGCCCAACCATCATCATACGGGAATATCCTTAGAACTCAAAGTTGCAGTGATGGCTCGCTTCGGGCTGGCTACTGAATGGTAGTGGCAGCCACCGACTGCAGTACGGAAGACACACAATGTCGTCAGGATATGGGTTTTTAGTCTCTGTGGACGGTTGAGACAACTACTGAAACAACACAGTAACACCATTTACTCGTAACCCATCCCTGTAACGTTCTCGCAAATGGAACGAAATGAGCAAGAGCAACGAACGGAATGGTTTTCCGTTCGGGGGGGTTTTTTTTTATTTTTGCTTTTGTCCATTGCACATCATCTCAAACCTTCGTCTCATTATTTCACTGAAAACGAGTTGCTGCTGTTTACTGCTTTCTACGTGCCGGAATGTCGCGGTACACTGACTCCTCTTCGGTCCATCTCATTTTCGTACTTTTTTTTTAAAAACGTGTGCCACCATTTTGCTGATGATGGGATGGTGAACGGAAAAGAATCCGTTCTCATATCCTGTACCACACCGAGACAGAACCATACACACACAACGAGTGCAGGATGCTGTTGTCCGTTTATGAAGTATGAACTTCATGATATGGTTGAAGCAGAGGTCCTTGCACATTTTATATCATCCCACATACACACGCATACATTTTACCCGAAAGGTCCGGGATAGTTACGATGTCCGTTCCGTTGCGGATGTTGCTGTGAGTATTTTTTGTTTTTGTTTTGCTCTGTTCCAGAATGCTAGACTCTGAACCGGGTTTGAACCAGAAGTTTGTTACGTCGCAAACTGTTACAGGGCCAGCGACATGAGAAGAAACAGATCCGGCCGCTGCTGGATATTGCCGCATCGTTCTCCCTGTGTCTAACTATATCCTTAGCTATATCCTTAGTTAGAAAAAATGTGAAGGATTACAAAACAACCCAAACAGTACAGCAAAAAAAAACCACCTCTCGTTCATTTCCCACATACACTTGCTCTTTAGTCTTGATGCACGTGAACGAACGATGATGCCTTTTTCATTCGACTTGTCTGTTTCTTGTCAACGTGTTGTGTTTTTTGTTTCCTTCCGTTTTGTCGTGTTTTTTTTGCCCTTCTAATTTAGCTTACCATCAAAAAACCCTACCGCAGGAGTGTTGGCACAACGGGTTTTGGGTCAGCCGGTGGTCAGTTTCCATTTTGCTGAAGTGCTTCTCACTTTACCATATGCCCTGGGCAGCAGCTGTTGCGATGGTATAAAATGGAAAATTACAAACGATAAAGAAAATCAAGGATAAACACCAGCACTGAAGGATATGCACGCAACGAAGATCCTGCCGGGCCCTGAACATATGTGACCGGATGACGGACTGGACTACCCTTTACAACAAAATGTTTACCCAAAATGGAGGCAAACGATGGGAAACAAGCTGATTAGTTGTTAGTCGTCAACATTATCCTTCCACCGTTCGGTCACTACTCGGTCCTCAACGTCCGGAGTTCAGGCATTTGTACGATCAGGCAAGCGACTCGTCTATCGTAGATGTGTGCCGCTTTTGAAACCCGATGCCTTAAAATATAGCCTCATCGTTTGAAGGGAAACACATTTCACCATTCGTTTAGCAGCATCTTTTAAGTTGAAAATGTGAGTCGAATGGTCCCGTAACCAATCGATCTTACAGTAACGATGAACGTTTAGGCGAGTCGTTAGACGAATTTTCAGTCATTTCCCGACCCCCCTCTTTTCACGAACCGCTTCGCTACCATGCTGTGTGCCTCGCTTCTGGCCCATACAGTCATCGGGTTTGGTTTTTGTTTCAACTACTCCTGCTGTCTTTCGAACCACTCGGTTGCTGTGGATAGTTTACAAGGCCAAACTTTTGCTCAAACCTTCATCAGTTTCCCAGACCGACAATCTCAACGGGGCAACCATCCGTCTGGGTAATGCTTTGAAAACGTCAAAACCGAAGTACCGAATGGTGCGCTAGCGCCATAAAAGAAAATGTTATTTAATCCTCGGCAACGATACCTTTGCAAACCTTCGCAACGATGCGCTCTCGAAGGCAACATAAACGTTTAACGTAATCCGCCTTGGTCGAAGCGTGTGTTTTTTTCTTCACTTTCTTTAGTTATAGTTGTTGTTTGGCATCTTCATCACGCTCTCAGCGCTCCTGGGGGTACGTTCACATTCACAAAGCGCTTGTCATGGACGCAGTCGTTAAAAACAGTCATTCACGAAACAGAAAACTAGCGATCGACGAGCTGCATTTTCGTTTGCGGTTGGAAGATGTTTGTACCATTTGTGTCGTTGCGTACAGCCTTCAGATGATGGTCCGAAGACATATCGTTGCGATTATAATTGGGAATGTTTTTTTTTATTCCACACGACTTTTCCACAGAACCTCTGAACCAGGGTAGGAGGAGCGAATAGATATAAATGGTTCTGCCCGGAGGCGATATACCACAAAACGGATGCCCATTTACGGTTTTCACTTGTGGTTTCGGTTCAGTGCACAAGCCGGACAGATGTCCTTTCAAAATGGGAATCGAATCCGCTTCGTTGGGAAACATTCCAAAGCATTGCACTGACGGGATTTGGTTCTGAGTTTTTTTTTCGCTTCGTTTCGTTTCATTTTCTTTTCAGCACAGCCAGTTTTCATATTTTCTACTCGCAACTTGCAGATAAAGCAACGTGCTTGATCATGTGAAAATATCCTACGTATGTGTACGTACGGACACAAAAAATCTTCTCGGCGAACGTCCTCTCGGTCGGACTCGGTGTCAATTTCACCTCCGTCCCTTTAACGAGCGACAAGAGAAAATTGTGCTCCACTTAAAGACCGGTCTGTTCCGTTTCGTAGGGTATCGCAAGATTTGGGTTTATTGTTTCCATCTTTCGACACACAGACACAGACACACAAACACACGCATCTCACTGCTTTCGCCCACCGAAAGGTTCTATTTCATTTTCATCTCATACTTACGAGCTCACATTTTCGATCATCATGACTTGCGACTAAACGCTTCGTTATTCTCTATTTCCTCTCAACAGGGCCATCGAAATAAAGAGCCGTTCCGTACGTTGATATTCACTTCATTCGGGCAGAAGGCGTTGGCAGCGGAGGTGGGGCGGACGCCCATTATCGACAAACTGTGCCGATTGAATTCAATTGTATTTGTCGGCAACCAGCCGACGACACAGGCCCTTGGAGCAAAACGTAAGGCCCTGGTGCTGGATCCACCGAACCGAAACGAAACCGATAGATATGCTGTTGCTTTTACAACCGCATCGAATTTGCATAATTTTATCATTCACAGCTTTCACGTCCTTGCACGTCCTTTCACGTCCCTGCCATCATACGAATCATCCGAATGGCTTTATGCCGTTCGACGACAGCAAAACTTCAACATGTGCTGTCCTCCCTGCTGCTTGCAAAATGCAGCATACATCGTCTTCGTTTGCGGGCGTACAAACCAACCATCTCCCTGCTTTAGTTCAACCGATCTATCCAATCGTCAGATATGTGTTTGTGGATAAACACACGTACACGACACGAGCACACACAGCTTCAAGTGAGAGAGAAAAATGAAAGCAAAATCTAAATAATGTTTAGAGTCTTGTTCAGTTGTTAAATTGATATAATAAGTACCCGCTTTCTAGCCAACCACGATATGAACACGACCGAACCGGGGTGATGTGTAATCCGGTAGCCGAGACTTCGATTTTGTTCAACATATTTTGCAACTCTCTTCACTCGGTGGACGTGTCATCGCATGCACGGTTCATTTGGTGCATTCGAAACAAGCAGCAAATAAGCTCACGTATGTCACATCGAGTCGATAATTATATGTATGTGCGTCCACACCACAGCATCACCATCCCGTTTCTCGTTCGGGGCCTAATCATATTCCGTCCGCTTTGCCGGTAGCCCGCCTTCGCCGTTCGCCATTACCTCCTGCCAATGGGATAAATATTTCATTAACGACTTAACTTAAAATGCTGCGACCGTATCGTCGTATTACCGGAGAAAACGAACCCAATGAACCGGTAGGCAGCGGATGGCAGCTACCTACTAAAAACCCCCATCTTCCGCTTCACCAAAAACCAGCAAGTGACTGACCCAAAGAACGGGCACATTCGGACAAAATACCGCTCTAGTGCTCCCGTTTCCTTTTGTAGCGATGCCAGGAACCGCAAACCGAAGTGCAAATATTTATGGACTGCAATCTACGTGCCCTCCATTGAGCACGAGGATGAACCGTGTCGGTATGTTTGCTCGCAAGCATACACATAAACAAATTAAGGGCACACATTCACACACACACACACTCACATACTTGGTCACAGGACCATTCACGATGCCGGGCTGCGGCAGTAGGATACGGATTTCAATTCTCCCAAGCCGATGCCCGGTGTCAGGCTTTGCATTATAATTTAATTATCGGCCATGTACACAAAATATGGCACTGCTCTTATGTGCATGTTTTATATTCCAGCCACTTCCCGAAGTCTTCTCATGGCTTCCCTTCTCCTCCATATCTTCCCATTTTCTCTTCCTCCTACCATATTTCTCTTTGATTGTGGGAGTTTTGTTTTACTTTGCCCGTTTTGTGCCGGGCTTTTGATTATTTCAACAATCTCCCTTCTGGTTTCGTTGGTCACTTCTGCGGGTAGCGAAAGTTCATTTTGGCGCGACCCTGTCTGTCCCCACGTGTGGTTCCTTTCGGCCAGGTTTCGGAAGTGCAAATAAGCATGTAAAAAAAGGGGTCCAATTTATTTTGCTACCCAATTTTTCGCATTTTTATTTCACCCACCAGGCACAACACTGCTTCCGATGGGCAAGCACTTCGTTTTATGGTTTTTGTTTTTTGTTTTTTTTCGGTTTGCGTATATGATTTGTTTTCGAATGAACGCAGCTGGAATGTGGAATGTCGTTTTGTAGGCATCCGATGGACGTAAAGTGTAAATGAGAATGTTGTCTCATCCGCAACCCCCATCCCTTCCCCTCACCCATTACCAAGAGTGCAAATGCAAAATTATTTTATCCATTTTTAATACACGCTGAAGCGGTAGGTCCCTTTCGGGGGCATCATTCAGCGCGAAACGGTTCAGAGCGTGGTTAATTTGGATGTTTTTTTTTTGTATTTGTTTACTTTTTTAAATGATTGGCGTTCGCATGCTTTTTGGTTTGGCCAGCGCGCAAAAGAAGTTAATTGCAGAACTCGCGCGCGTTTGCGTTTCGGCCCTTGCGGGTGGTTTACGGGATTTTTATGCGCTCGGGTAGCTGTATCGAGACGCTACGGTACGAGCTGTGGGAGTAATCATAATAAGGCATAATTTATCATGCATTTGTTCTGCGCCAATTTTTGTGCAATCAACTGATGGATTGTGCGGGGCGTAACATTGCTGCATGAAAAACTTGCTCTGCGATTGACAGATAAAAGTACTGTTTTCAATAAATTGGATGGAGTTTTAATCAACTTTGTTTGAAAAACGATTCCCTTGAAAAAGGGAACGGTAATGCATTCCTGCTCGACGCTTTGATGAACAAGGCGCAATATTTTATGGCAGCACATAAGCACCAAAGTTTTTTTTTAATGTTTACCCTTTATGGTATAAATGATCAAGAATAACATATTTAAAATTTTTTGGGTGTTATCGTTTTTGCGGTCTTTTTGACTCATTGGGTACTCACAAACGATTCCGAAAACTTATAACTATTTGCATGTTTCATTAACATTCTCTATAAAGTAATTGTTAAGAAGGTATTTGTAATTGCTAATACGAGATTCCTTTAATCTCATAATGTTAATACGAGAATTTTTTTCATGGTTTAAAAATATGAAGCTTTATCTGGTCCTTACTTACTTATAAGGCCGTCATCTATCAATTCAGTACCTTGACCTTTCTGGGGAATGTATTAACGCCATCTCTCTATCTCAGTTTGCGCCTACCACGCCTCCTCTGTCCATGTGGACGACCTTAAAGAATTTTACTGGCTGGGTCTTCTGGTGCCATTCGCATGACATGACGTGCCTACCAGAGCCTGGTTAATCTGATTCACTGTACGATAGTAAATCTCATAGAGCTTGCCGTCGTAGCGTCTCATCCATTGTCCTTCCACATATACAAGACGAGAAAGACTTTTAAGTATCGTCCTCTCGAATGCGGCTATGAGGCATAACAAATTCCACGTCACAGAGGCGTACGTGAATAATGAGACTATACAAATTATAAATAATCTCAGATTCGATCGAGTGGAGAAGTTTCCTGAGTGTAGAAAGACCAATGGCAGCTAACTTCACGAGAACTTCAAAAGTGCGTTTGGTATACATATGCCACATAAGAGAGTCGTAAACCAATGATGTCTATTAGATGCCAGTTAGATGCCAGAATCTGGATTTACTTATAGAAGATGATCCCCGAAATTTCCAACGCTGAGTCGCGGATGGCACTCTAATGCCTCTCTAGCAAATGCCCCTGAGAGTTTTCCATCCAGCATCATCGAACATGAGACTTTGGTCATTGTCATTCGTAAAAGTCCGGTAAACTTTGTCGGGATTAAAAAAAACTCATTGCGTCGTATAGTTTTACCCTGGTTATGTCTTATTCGACCTTGAAATCTTTGAAGAATTGCAAGGAATGAAGCTTTTGCTTCGCCATCTTCTCCAAGACCTGGCGGATAGTGAAGATCCGTTCAGTGATCTTCCGTTTCGCAATCCTCTTTGATCGTTTCCAACTGTCACGAATAGGGCAAGCCGATCTTGTAACATTAGGGAGAATACCTTGTCTACGGTATTCAACACCGTAATACTCCTGCGATTACTGCATTCTTGCTTGTTTCCATTCTTGTGTATGGTCCATTTGAACCTTATTTTCCAGCAGGATAACGCTACAGTTTACGCGTATAAGACAACAATGGTATACCTGCAGCCATCAGTAATCAACACAATGACTTGGCGAGTAGTTTAAAAAAGCCCAAATATGCTAAACCATTGACAGTAGTCTAAAAAATCTACGAAGATGAGCAGTAGGTACACAACAAGTACAGCATTATACAATCGCTTTAAGTTATCATCAGCAAGATTTGTGTATGTCTTTTGGTTCCCACGCACATTTTGTTTTGTTTTCAAAAACCTTGTTTAATGCAAACTATTTATTGGATGAACAAACACAATTACTTTTATAATGTATTTCTGTGTTTTATGTTTTCAATTCGCTTCAGCTAATTTCTCATTTGAACCATAACTCAACTAGCTACAAAAATTAAGTACCCCGGGCTGATTAATGATTTTCCCCCGCTCATCTCTGCATTATGTAAAAACTTCCGTTACATCACACAATCGAAATGTGATAATGTCGGATAAACGTCACGCTGCGGGCAGTAATTGCCGGCAGACCGGGGATGACACCCGGTTGGCACCAGTCCAACAAATTCTCGTTATGTTCCCTTCCATCACCGCGATAAACCACAGCCATATCCTCTTATACCACTTCTTACGTTACGCAAAATTGCACACCTCCTTTTGCTCCCTGTGCCGACATTCCGGCCGAAAAACCTATTCGTTTTCCCATCCTGACAGATATTGTGTTTCATATGACAAACAAATAAATCTTCTTGCCACACTCGTCCCGTTCGACTGTGCTTGATGATGATGTCCTGATGGGAGTTCGCTCTGCCCTGATTGGAACATTTGGCCATGGATGAAAGAAAACGGGAAGGTGTTTCAATTGTACATTCGGTATACAGTCGCTTTTTCTTTTGGGACCTGTCGAGGGTCGTTTTTGGGTGGGCGTAGGAAAAGCTGTACGGAGGACAACAACAATTCATTCCATGGTACACATTCCACTTACACTTCACGAGCCGAATCCGAGTGGAATCCCAAACCGTATCGAAAAGTAGACTCAACATCCTTAAGCTGTATCATGTCGCGGGCGCACACTCATTCATTCTTCTTCGCATTGCCGCCACGCCACTTGACCGACAAGTGAAGGATGATTGATATTGGAATGTATTGTGCAAAGTAGGGCTCACAACAATAATGCCAACGATAGTAACGCTTACACGATATTACACAGTTCCCAGGACAAAATGTTCGAATCGAAGCGGTGCCAATGTTACAACATTGTAGCTCTCTTTCAATCCTTGGCTAGGCTTGTACACCAGGCACCATGGATCTGGGGAAGTTTGTTATGGCGAAAACCATGGAAGCTGGGGTAGGACATAATCAAAATCTATCAAAAGCATTACAGCTCGGGTTGGTTACATTATGAACGACAGCGTAAGAATGTCTGTCTCACACAAACACAAGCCTTGTGTATCTCCTTCGCTGTGTGAGGTCTTTTTACAACAAGAGACTGCAAGCAGAAGCAAAGCTTCTGAGTCGATCTACACGAACTTGTCCTTCGGTGATCAAGTTACCGAGCTGAGATTTAATTCGTAAGCTTCCGAAGCGATGCGGTTATCATCATTTACCTTGGAACCGGGAGCAAATGCCAGAACGGTGCTGTAGTTGTATGTTTGTGATAGGAAAAGATCCTCCTGACGGAGAAAACTCCTCCCTCGGATGGATGCATTGTGTGTCCTCGGGCGTTATGCAACAATTTCTTCCATTTCGAAGAATCTGTCCGTTGTTGTGGCATGTGAAAAATCTGCTACTGGTTCCCTTTGGTGAATCTCTTCGAAATGTTGCCAGTTTTATTCGGAGATACAGTACGTACCGTGCTTAGAATATCGACCAAAACAAGAGCGAAACTCCCAGTACGTGTACTACATTTGTCTGACATGCATTTCACTCGGGGTGGGAAGGTGGGTAGGTGGTCTTGTCCACCGGAAGTCCCTTCGATTACTCATCTACAAGCGGAACAGATCCATTTGCTTCAGAGGGAGAATGAGTCGAAATTCAGTTACACACGCAAAGCATAACATATCCCACCCGGACGAGGGTTCACGGAACGATTTGTGCTGATAAATGATTTCGAGCCTCCAAAACCAGATGGCCTACGTCCCAACCGATCCAGAACCTGCACACAGTTTCCTAGACCAAGCCGGGAAGCAGGTTGTCAATGAAATTGAAGTAAAATGGGGTCAGTTGTGTTACGGAGCTACCTTCGATACATGGTAACAAAAGCGTTCCAAGCGTATTGCAGTCCGTTTCTAGTTTTAGTCAGGCATTACCTCCAAGGAACCGGATCAAAGAGAGCTTTAGAGCTTGTCTCTACATCTCATCTCTATGGAAGCGTTGCGGATAGAAATTTTTGTTTATTAAATACACCAACCAGAAGAGGAATTTGCATAATTTTCTTGGGAAAATGGCACACGCCCGTGTCGAGTAATGGCAGCACTAGGCAGGCAGCTGGCAGCAAAACCGGACGGATATTTATTTGCAGCAGTGAGTTGTGTGCTTACGGGTATATCCTTCCTTCCTTGTGCCAGCCTTCTGTTGAAGATGCCTTTTTGCTCGCTCAGTTTAGAGATTTTCCCATTGAACCGAAAACCGCACATATGTTTTCTTTTCCAGGCTTTGGCGAACCGATCGGTTTAGCAACGGTGGAAAAGGAAAATAATGCAGATTGACAAAAAGACAACACCGATAGCTACCATTGAGCATACAATCCAGGGAAACGAACGTACTTTGCATACGTAAGTATGATGGCTTATGTTATTTTTTTTTTGCTTTTTAAGCTTGCACACACGCCGGCACAGCGGGTGTGCGCTGGTGCCATAATCTTTAGGCCTACCGTGGATTTATTTTGAACGAATATGAAATGGAATAAATAAGCATTAAAATAATATAAAAACAGTCTATAAAAAAATAATATTGTAAAGTTAAACTCATCGGTTCATGGATTGGTTGAATAATTTCTTAATTCAGTATTTTTAGTCATATTATCAGCATTACTCCAATCCTCATCAAATACCAAAAAAAAATATCGATAAGTAAGCCTAATAAATTCTACACACATGTATAAGGAGAAGCGTAAAATCGACAAATCAGTGATGAAAAGTATTGATGTCGTCACCAAGTTTAGAGTAAAGAAGAAACACAAAAAAAACAACATCCCAAATCCGTCCAAATTGAAATTTTCCTCTCGGGCGTGAGATTGAAGAATTTTGTACACTTTCAGCACATCAACCAAAAACCTGCTCGCTTAAGCTATGGAATTCTTCCTGAAAGCAACCTTCAGAATGTGCCCTGTTCATCGAGTTCATTTTCTTGGGTAAAAATGTTTACACCTCCACCCTCAGTTACTCATCTTCCGGCACTCAAACCATCTTTTACAGCCTTCCTTTTAGAGGTGGGAAAAACAACAAAAAACAATAACCGGAAACTTGTTATGTTCCAGTTTCCTTGGCGTGAGTGTGTGAAAACTCATTGTAAAAATAAAAAGCTCTAATAAAAATGGGGAATAAAAAAACAAAAAACGGAAGGAAACGCAGCTACGGTTGATGCAGAAGGAGTGCACACACTTCAACGCCCCGGAACAGATTATGTAAAACACACAATGCTGGTGAAGATCACCGGCGCGCGCTCGAAGCAATACAGGGAAGCAGTAGCATCATTTCCCTGTCAGGCAGCTGGTGGCCACTGTCGTAAAAAAAAATAAAGTAAACCGAGCACTCATCGACAAAGCGGTAGCAGACACAAGACGGTGTGCGAAAGGCAAAAGTTCACAATCTTAGTTCACCTTGCCACCGACTTCGGGTCTTTGTTTTATTTGCTCTCGGTGCGCCGTTTTTCGCAGTTCGTTCGCGTCCCTTCAGACCGCTGGAAGATTGTTACCGGGAGCTTTATTTTGCGGGGTTGTATGAAGCTCGTTAAAGGGAAAGTTTTCTACTCAAGTGTACCGGAATGTAAGGCCGATCTGGGAGCTAGCCAGCATTTCTGTTTTCATCAGCAGGAGAAAGAAAAAAAAAGCGCATAAAAACGAATAAAATGAAATAAAAAAAAACCCTCACCAAGGAAGCAGGAGGAGCAGCTGAAGAAAGATAATCATGGAAGACTCAAATTAATTCACACGCGAATACGCCACTAATGGTGAGAAGTAAGAACTATACTGCTCACACTCCACCGAGGGCTGTGTATCATGGATGCGAACCCGGTACTGGGAAGTGTTTTTACGAAAATATCCTTTCGCGAGATGCCCGTATCCCGGCACCCAAAACGACTGTTGCGGGTTTTTGCATATGTACCCAACGTTTGGGATGGGATGACACGAGTGCTGGAGGCGAAGAGGACCGGGACCGGAGGAAAAGTTTCAATTTCGTAAAGAATCCAATTTGCCTCCGCGTTGAGCGTAAAACGAGAGAATGAATCTTGCTTTCCCGCAGGAAAACAGCGCATGGACTGCGGCCTCGGGAGCGGGAAAGGGAATGGCAGCGCGACAAATACCTCATTCAATGCACCCAGCATCTCGTTCCACTACCCGTTTTGTATTCCCACCGGGGTGAGATCTCGACTGTACGCGTTTCGCCCTGTAAACTTTCTTTATCAACAACTTTTGAAACACTACAAATTTTCCACTCACACGACAAACCGACCCCGAACTGCCGACAAGAATGTTCCGTATGCTGCCAGCATATCTTTCTCGATGGTAATTCTTACCATTTCCCATTTCCCATTTCAAAGTATGTGTTTATCTCCGTGTTTTATCCCGGTGTTATCCGGAGAGTACGCGAACGAAATCATTTCCTGCGCGTGTAAAACTTCCTTCCCGAGCGCGTCTATTTTCGGCCCAAGTACCCGTGGACTCCGCAATCGCGATTCCCGAGCGTTGCTATCAAGTCCCGAGCCTTGCCGCTAAAAAGGGGCGCACATTCCAAACACACGGAGCACGGTGGCAAATTATCGCGGTACAGCCGTGGAAGAGTTGTAGAAATAAGGTTGAAAATGAAGTATGGTGGCATAGGAAACCGGTCGGTTGTCATGCTACGGATTGAAACAATATCCGGACATGGCAGTAACAACACTTAGCCCTCAGCCCATACCGTACAGCAAGCAGGAAAGGATTAATCAAGGGTTGCTATCTTCATCTCGGGGTTGCGGCAGATCTCTGGTGTACATCTTCATCGGTCCGGGGTCACGCAGTGTACCCGGCGTTTTTATCGCGTACCACTCCAACCGTGTAACCATGTGCTCGGTCAGAAAAGTCAGCTCGCTCCACCAAAAATTCAGCGGCGACGGTGGCGGCGGGTGATCGCAGCCTTTCTCATTAAGAACGGGCCATGGGGCGTCGACGAATGGCGGACACGAAGCGAAGCGGACGCAAGCTAGAGCCAAAACTTCCACCCAAAGCGCGCTGACAGGAAATGAGAGTCAAGATTTGCATACAGATAAGCGGTATTAAGTTAATTATGCCTTAAGCCCTAATAGCCTTTCGTGCGTTCTTTGATACGCCCGCCCGTTTTGTTGGGTGGCCCAGTGTCAGTACGGTGAGCGAGCCGTCTTCATCTTCCGGTGGCGGCTTTTGCAAGGTGGAAGCTCTTGAGATTGCCGAGTAAAGTTGGGTGCGAACCAGACACCGGAAATGTAGCTAAATGGCAGAATCCTCGTGGGAGTTTCGACGCCTCCCAGATTCTTCTTAAGAGCCTAGATCCATTGCGTACGGTGGTGAACAAAAAAAAATGTGTATACACCCAGCGCCATAGGAAGAGTTTCCATGACAATCGCTTCCACTAACCCTTATGGACGTTGTGCATGCCTTGCTTTGTCTTGTTCTACTCCCGTATTCACATCCCCATCCAAAACTGCCAACCGTGGAACCGGAAATTGATGTTCATTTCATCCACCGAGAGCAGCGACAGAACAGGCGGAACGGTTCGGAACGAACGCGTCGGCAAAGTAGCTTTAATAGGATTGGATTTACGGTGCAGTAGCACTAGCGTTCCCCAAGCTCCGGTCCTCTGACAGGACGATGATCTGTGCTGGGTGAAGCGCGTGCTGATATTTTCCCACCGGAGCTCACTCCGATCGTGAGCAAAGCGAGATAAAAGTGAGTAAAGGATAAAAGCACGAAGCATAAAACATCCGTTGAAGGGTTAAAAGCTACTCCACTAGTAGATTGGTGGTGTTGGCGTGATGAGATGTGACAAAGTGTGTTTGGAGATTGGCCATCGCTTGTTAATATTTCCTTTGCTTGTGTGTGCGTGTGTATTTGCGAAATGGTTCATGCATTTTTAACACCTCCTGGGAATGTACCCTTTCCAACTTTGGAGCACATTTTTGCTCAAAGGCCAAAAAACACATGAAAGAAGTGGTCGAAATGCGTCACGAATATCCTGCTGCTCCGAGTATGTCTGCACGATACACCTCTTTACGTTCAATGTCAAGTATTTGTTTGTCGGGAAAATGTTTTGGGAGGCAAAGCAAAGGCAGTGTGGCCAGGAATGTAAGGTACGGTTACAAATTTGCAGTATTTGTTACTTTCCGGATTTTCTATGTTTACCCATCCGCGACGCTCGTGTTGAAAGTAACAAATCCGTGCGCTCCATGTTTCTTACACTCAGCAAGACGCAGGACTGATGTCTGCGTTTCCCGAGGGAAAACTATACTTCCGGTAAACATTCCCGCTAAACCAAAGGTTTGGTGTACCGTTTGCTCATACCTTTGTCTATGCCCTTGTCCTTGATCGGTGTGTGTGTGTGTGTGTGCACTTTGCGCGACGAATTTGTGTAGCACAACGTCTTTATCCGCCCTGGGATATTACCATTTCCACCACTAACTTGATGAACAATGCAGACACCGTCACAAACCCCCATTACACACCGGCAGTCTGACAGGATTTACGACAGTTTAACCGATTTCCGCTACGGTTCTGCCCATTGCCGGATATATTGCATTTGCTCAGCTCCGTGGATTCTACTTCCTGATTATTGGTTTTCCATCGGTTTTGTTAGCGTGGTACAGCAAATGCCAAGAACGGTGTTAGAGTTTTTTTTCTTGAAAAGTGCAAAACGTAAAAATTCACAAAAACCCAAAGTGAAACAAATAACAGCAAAGCGCAGTGAAGAAACTATAAAACATTTTGCCACAGGAAAACGTAGCAGTTGGAACGAGGAGGATTCGTTTTTCTTCACACCAAACTAAACGAACGATGGCGATTGTTCGAACAGCAGTATCGATTAATTCTTTAACACGAATATTCAACCGTTTCGCTTTTTTTTATCAGTTGATTCAAACCATCTTTTTTATGCTGTCTTTCTGTGTGTTTTTTAAATTATTTTCTACAGCTTCATTTTCCCACACCACGTAGTTTTCCCACACTGTCAGTGCGCGGTTAAAACTTTTGTTCCTCGCCAACTCGAAAGCAGAATAATAATCGTGATAAAAGGACAGTAAAAAAGGAAAAAAATACATCTATCGCTTGCATATTGTCAAGATGCAAGGTTCGATAACAAATCAGTGAGCGTGACTGAAAACGGAACGATATCTATTGATTGTTCGTATTGCAGGACCTGATACAGTTTTGTTGCTCCTAAGTGGTCTATCTGAGTGGGCAAGTTGATTTTGTTATTTATTTTCACCACAATCCGCAATCCTCCAATCATGTTTCAATGCTTTTTCTACTAGAAGGAGAATAGCTCTAGTAGAAGAATCTGTTCGCCAACCAGATATGTATGGATATGCATCGTTTGCATGAAAATGATCCCAAGCGATACTATTTGCCAGTTTGCCAATTTCTTTTACCTTTTCCGGTTGAAAATTTCCTCATGTGGTTAGTCGGGGAAGTGCAAGTGCATCACAACATAGTGTATAAAAATGAATGCCATCGAAAACACGATGATCCAATGCTAGAATAATCAACGAAATGTACAACCAAACAAAAAATCATGCAAAAGAAGACATAAATGAAACATTACCATTACTGCTACTACGAATATCCCTAGCACCTCACTATTACGCTGAATAGGACAGCCACTGTAACAAAACACACATCTCACCGTTCCGGCCACCTGAACGGCTGGAGGCCATTGAGTCATCCTGGTCACGGCACCGAATGATTCCGAAAGGAAAAGGGTTTTCTGTTACAAAATGAACCAACCGAAACGAATCCTGCCGGTGACTTTTGGTTCCGGGGCTAGGAACATGACACACAGAAATCCTACCCAACTTATGTGCATACGAGTTTTTTTTTTGCTATCTCTCTCTATGTGTATGTGTGTATGTGTGTATGTGAACCATCTTTTGACAGCACACAGAGCGGTCCCATACAACTGTACGGATTTTCACATTTGCTAAATCATTTTTTACTTTGACTAATAGTCCGCACGTCTCCGACCAAAGCGAGTAGAGGTTAGCAGTTTTGAATTACTTTTTTTTCTGGGTTTGACTTGGTCCGAAGAATCCAATGTGTATGTGAGGAGGGACGGGAAAGTTTGTATTCAGCAAACGGATACAGTAAGGTTTTACCTCTTGCCGGATGAGTCGGTCGTTTTGTCCCGGAGGCTCCGTCTCGGTAAGGCTCCGGAAAACACGCACCATAAATAATGAGTGCTTTGTGCAAATGCACAATTTGTCCTAAGTGCTTGTGGGTTTTTGCTGTCTACATGCATGTGTGTAACCCGTTTTTTTTTAAGCGATTCATACCACTTTTTGCTTAATGTGTTTCTGTATTTTTACCAGAACACGATGAACATTCTTTACCAGCAACGGAATGGTTGGGAAAAAAACAAGTCTTCATCTCGCTATTCATTGTTTGCACACGGAAGGGTATGTGTTCAGGTTTTCGAATGAAGATGTGCTCCAACATTCAGCAAAAAGGTAAATTAATTGATATGAATGTTTCGACGGAACTGAAGCAAGAGGCCACCACTGAAATGTGATGTCGGTTTTGCTCTGTTACCCTATTTACACTGTAACACTCTCTACCGGGAAAATGCAATTCTCGACGGATGCACCATGAATGCACGAGTTGAATGAATTGAGAGATAAAAATTCAGCCTCCAGCGCTATCGGCTAGCACATCGAAAGTGCGATGCAATTACTTTGTCAAGTGTACACAAATCCATTTGTTCGTCATCTCTCACTGCAGGACCGACACGGTCTGTTTGGATTTTCTGGGAAATCGTTTCATTTTACCATTGTCATTGGAATGTCCTCCTAGACCCCGGCTTCGCTTCCGAACGAATCGATTCCCGAATATTAACAGTGACAGCGGACACGATTGACAGTGAGAGTGGCATTCAAAGGAAAGAAAGTATCGTACGGGGTGTGACCGAACGACAATAAACCGTGCCGTCATCCTCACGCGGAAATGTGCTGTCCGTCAAGTGAGCTGGTAGTCGATTATGCATTGAGTCGCGCATTTCACACACTTCACAGACAAACACACACACACATGAAACACATCAGTAGGACAAATCATGCTCACTATTAATCATCCCTGCTGACGGGTGGAATTTGTTGATGATAAAGCAGGGGTTTATGTAGGGACGAATGTCTAAACGCAACCGCTGTCTCTGTCAGTGTGGAAACATTTCCCAAAAACCCGCATTTTCGATCCCGTTTTCGCCATCCCATTCAACAACATTAGTCTCTTTCTCTCTTCTTTTCTCTCTCTCTTGCTCTTGGAATCCAATTCCAATCTCCATCATCTGGTTTGGCCCTTTTATTGTTCAATGCGTACATTTGTCAACCTCGAACAGCCTCTCCAATATGGCTATTCCATGGTAAAGCGTTACGTTTGAGTGGGAAAACGCATGGCGCACTCCAAACGCGTCCTCTGCAGGCAGGCTTATGCTGCCAGCATCTTGACACGGTAGAGCATACTTGGAGGGCCGGGGGTGGAAAAACGCCAAAAAGCATCATCCGGACGATGATGACGATGACAGTCATTCCGATTGGCAAGCGGTGACGATCGCCGACCGTAGTAATTGATTATGTCATAACAATACGCAACAAACATTAAACATGTCAGATTATATTTGCAGATGCGAAGCGGAACTGAATTTATATGTGCATAAACATCGTCAAAAGAGGAGGATGACATTCATGGACAAAGCGAACTCGGGAGAAAGAAAGTCGATGGCATAGTAAAAGGTTATCGTATACCTTAGGATGTGTGGGAATGTTTTGTTTCGCTCTGTTTTTTTTTTGGTCTACGCTCGTCCCTTTTTACTTGTTCGAATAAAGTGCGTCGGGTGATTCGTTTTTACATGCCTCATGGAATTGAGGATTGTGCCAGCATAAATATGTATTATTCTTCTTTTTTCTTTTGGACGAAGTTTCGAGTTTGCTTCCTATATTCGTGGCCCTCTTTCCCACGCGAATCATTTCCGATTTGCTTCACATATCGATGTGAGCTAATGAAGTGTGAGTGGCTGTGAAGTAGCATCATCGTTCACATGTTTCTTCACCATTTCTCCACCATTTCACTCCAGGGAGATCTTTTAGCCATTTGGCAAATTGAGACAACCAATTAAGCATCACCATTGTGCAGCAAAGATCCGGGGATGATTGAAAGAACCGTGAAAGGCCTAAAAGGTGCTTCATCATACGTTATGAATGCTTTCCCGGCCGTGTATCGGTAACAGTACGGCCAGAAGGTAAGGGAAAATGGTGGGAAAGATCTAAGCACAAAACCTAGTTCTAATGTTTCGACATTGGGGAAGTATTAGTACCATCCTTCCGGCAGTCGGCAATTTCAAACCGGTATCAAACGCGCGCTTTTTAACACGGCAAAATTGTTCATTTCATCCACATCAGAGCTCGATCGATTCCGGGCCGATGAGTTTGACGCTACTACTAACACAGCCCGTGTACAGCCTGAGGGTGCGTTGATAGCACCAACAGACAAGGCAGACGAGTTTTGATCTCACACATAAGCCGCAACCCGTAGCTAATGTGTACCGTGTGATCAATGTTTGCCACCTATCGGGTGCGTACTCGGCGACGGATATTATGCAATGGGTGGCTCGACGTGAGATCCCCGCGGCTATGACGATTGAAACATAGAACTGTCGACGTGCCTTTTTTGTGCTCGTGACATTTTCTCCCTATTGAGACACAGGTGTCCATTTTTTTCTGTTATTTGCCTTCTGCGATACGGCTGATTGAACAAATCGAGAGAAAAATGGAGTGCGTGAGTCTGCCCCCAGGTTAAGAAGAAGCTTGAATCGTTGTCCCGCTAACACGCATGTACGGGTGCGTATCCTTAATGCGTGTTGGATGCTTTTGTTGTTTGCTGTGCGGTATAAGAGTTTTTTTTCTACATATTTAGAGAAAAAGAAATCTAAGCAAAAAAAATACAAAGTACGTCACATTTTTCCCATCCAGAAATGAAGTCCATCCGATCTGTAGAGGTAATTGGCGAATCGTTCGAACGCGGAAAGACACGCTTCTTGCACCGGGTAAAGCGAGGAACATTTTTCTGCCGTTTTTATCACCTGATGTCGAACCAATTTTTGTCTGCCTCTATCATTGCGAATGTCTGTATTGATGTTTCGCCTTTTTTTTGTTTGCTGATGTTTTAGTCTCTCCTGTGCCGATTATTACCGCTTACCCAGTGGCTGGCTTTCTTTTGCTCTGTTTCGTTGGTGTATCGCAATTTATGTGAACATAAATATCCTTCCCCTCGCGGCACAGCACGGAAGCGATAGCCACCGGCACAGAATGAATGAGCGACTGAATGAATGTTATTTTTCCACATCGTTAAAAGCACGGCACAATACATCATGGTATGGTTGAGTGCAATTTTTTTGCCCTGATGTGTGTAGCGAATGATGCTTCACATTGGGGAAGCAAGCTTTTCGCTTGCCCAGGTAAGGGAATCAGACTTTATTTGTGGTACAAAAGAGAATGGGGATAAAAAAGAACACAACTGAACATTGACAGTACGTCAATGAAAAAGGCTTTTTTTATTATTCGGCAACGAATTTGTGCAATTAACAAATAACGCGTATTGTTTAGTTAGAAGCTACAGCACAACATAAATATTTATTACTGGAAGGATTGAAGTTTTTTTGTGTTTATGCTTATTCAACATATAGTTTCCGGAAACTCTAATATCTGGCAGAGTTGTTAAATATTTGTTATTTGTTTATTAACTATTTAAATAAATTTAAAACTTAACTGTTCTGTAAATATCTGCAAAATTCTTTCACACCTTTCAAATTAACTATATTTATTTAAGAGCAAATAGTTTGCTTATAATAATTCCTAACAATTATACTCATCGGTTGTTCATTTTACTGTAGTGCTGGAAAAGTTCCGAAAAAAAACATCGACTGGATTCGACTTGATCGACTTGAAGAATCGAATCGTGAACCTGTAAAAAAGATGTTTTTATGAATTTTTAAATCTATTTATTTTGTGTTTGGGTAATTGAAAGATTCTTCTTCCTATTTATGGCTTAACGACCTCAAAGGTCACACCGGCAATTTCTGGCTAACTAGACTTATTTTACCATGTAGCCGGATAGTCAATCCTTGCTACGAGGGAATGGTCCGGATGGAATTTCAAACCCGGTCCTGTCGTGTGGAACCGTTTATCACATACACCATCAAGCCTTCCCCATGGAAAGATTATCTACAATGAATAGCATGGTTCAAAGAAGATAAGCTCGTCTAATTATTCATACCTGCTTAAGTTACTCAACATAATTATACACTCATTATAGTTACATAGTTATAGTACAAGTTCATTATACGAAATACTTCAATTTATTTTCTTAATGTTGACTTTGAGGGCTAATTGAGTAGGATACAATTCTCTTTTATTTATCTTTTAATTACAATTAATTCATTTCATAAGAGCAATGATGTATTTACCGAATGTATTTCAGGATACCGACGTACAAGTGTAAAAGAGAAGAATGCTCATATACAGACCTGAATCGGTTCAACGATACAAATCATCAAAAAATCAAACCGAGCCGAAAATATTTGATCGAACCTGCAAAAGAATTGGCACTTTGAATCTGACTTGACCAGAACCTAAAGTTTTGAACTTGAAGCGCTTGAAAAAAAATTGGAACGGAACAAACCAGCAAAGTATCAGAACTTTGTTGTCAGGTTCGGATCCAATCTTCCGTTTGCAGTTTTCTGCATTTTTTCTGCAAAATGTATAACTTCATTCATTTATAGCCAATCCAACAAACAAACATGTTAGAGTGTGATTCGGTATTGATTTGTAAGTCTTTGCTTCAGTGTTTGTTCAGTAGCAATCCTAATCTATTCATGTCAAACGACGAATAACTTCGGGCAATGATTGATGGTTTTCCAATCACATGCACACATCATTAGTTAAAAACTTAACCAGTCTTATCAGCATCTAAAGTATGAAAGATCATTCATCATTTCATCGCATGCACAACAAAATGCACCCGTTGTCAAATACACTAACCATTGGCAGAAACGATGATCTACTTTTATCCTCATTCATAACACTTTCAAGCCCTAGTATCAATTGTGCTTTTCATCAAAAATGTTACATTCTTGAAATGCATTGTGTATAGTACATGATCAAAACAAAACCCACTCATCAACAAAATGGAACCACGCCGTAACCTATTCATCATTTTACTTCCCCGACCACCCGAATGAGATCTCATTCACTTTACGAGTGATTTATGAAAGAAACAGAGCGCTCACTCGTTTTATTTAACAGAATGCATCACATGGGGCGGCAGAGGGTCGGTTCTTGGTGGAAGAAACTTTAAACCACTTCTATCGAGTACCACAAAAACTCCTTTGCAACAGGATTTGCCCTAGATAGTTGTACCGCAAACCGTACCAATACTTGGTAACTATTGCTGCCGATGTGACGTATGAAATGTGGAACATTCCTTTCGATGAAAATTTACATGCCAACCAGCTGTAAAAGCTTCTCAACGCCAGTAAATGAGCAGTAAGAAAATGGCAGGAAGCGTATTCTTAAGAACCAAACGGGACAAAAAGATCGGTTTGGTAAGATACATTCTATATTGGTTGACCAAATGCCCGAACAGGCCCGACCAGAAGTTAGCGTTTGAGAACGGTCTGCACATAGCGGTAGACAGGCAGACAAATTCGGCATGAATACGAATTTCGAGATGATATCTTCAAAGTGGAACTTTGTGGTGAAACAAATTTTCCGAAACGCTTCACGCTCGGATAGCTGTTCAGTTTTTGGGGCAAAGTTTCGAACAATTTTCCTCCTACTCGTAGGATATTTTACGGTGCGGCTGTAAGTGTGTTGCGTTAGTTACACCTAGGGCCTCACACCCACCGTGGTCTTAGGGTTTGGTGACAGACGGAGGCAGAAAGGTTCGTGTAAAAATGTTCCTTTCGATCGGTCCTACATAAGCACCACTTATCGCCATACAACCCCCACCTTACTCCACGCACACACACACACGCTTCCATTTGCTAGTGTCCTTGCGGTATCGTTAAGGTAATGTCACCGAATGTATCCTGTGGCAAAGTTGGCAACAATTCCACTCCCCCTTCCGGCGCATTTTCTCGCCCCCCCCGGAACCCATTATCGAACAGAAGCGAGATTGCACCGAGATCTAAGCTGCCGAAAACGCCTTTGCTAATGCGTTCCCTGTGTTGTGAGAACCCACAGGCCCCTTATTTTCAGCCTGTGTAAGCAAGGTTGGGTCAAAACTTCGTCAAAAAGGTCTATCACACGGATGTTCGGTGCTCGTTAGGTCGGCGAAAGTGAGGTCGTACCGTGTGGTAGAGATTTCAATAAGGTACATCAGCGATGGAATGTTCCGGGAACTTTAATTGTGATGCTTCGGTTACACCAATAAGTCAAGCCATGTGATATAGGTTCATGCTAAAAGGATGCATGTACGAAGATAGACGAAGCTAATAAAAACGTACATCGTTGAGCTGCTGAATTCTCGGTATAAAATGTGCTCAGAAGCGTATACGTGCAAAGCTGAAGATCTCAGCTGGTATTTCTAATTTGTAACCTAATGCATGCAAGAACGAGAACTCTTTACTTTGCAAAGCATTTGTAATGTTTACATGACATCTGGAAGCAGCAATACCACATTCCATGTATCCGCTAACAAGCTTCGATAAAATGTATATATTTTATCCACATAAACACGCAACATACATCTATTTCTATTTTCATGCTTACATCGTAAGGTGTCATAGCCATCGTAACGATCCCATTCCAACGGGACGGGTAAACTCTCTTACCCGTTAGCAATAAATCCACAAGTAGCTAGAAGGATATCATTTTCTTCACTTTCACTAGAAACCTCATCTCTGTCGTTGGCAGTACAGTGCGTCAACAAACACGGATCAACCAAAGTGTTCCTAAACGGAATTTGTTCCCGGATCCTTTTTTTTTGTGCACCCAGAACGACCACACACCCCCATCCTCATCCCCCCACCCACGTTGTCCTTTTGCCGGGCGAACATCCTACCCCGTGAGTCGATAATCGTGTTATGTCGTCGTTGTCGAGGTCGTCTTTTGGTTGGTTTACCTATGGCTTTTACTTTTTCTACTTTATGTAAGCCATCAGGAACCAATCAACCTGCCGTACGCCACGCACAATGGAGCCCTTTTATTCTACCTTTTATCCCATGCGAACGAAACGAGATGTCTGATATGCTATGGTGGCAAATCACCTGTCAATGCATGAGACTACCCAGTAAAGCCTCCTTCCTCCCGTTTCCGATTTTCACCTGCAAACAAGTTCGACAAAAATGCTTTCTAGCATTGTGTGTGGCGGGTGGCCCGAGAGCTCGCTGGTTGTTGATGTTACGACATAAAGGTTTTCGGTTTTTGGATGCTTTGTTGCACTGTCTTGTGGGGTGTGCATATGGCAAAGAATACACATACATGGTCCTGTAACAATGACACACTCATGGGTAAGCTCACTTTCCGGCTTCCATTCGGAAGATTCACGTGCCCTCCGTTTATACGCACGAAGAACGAAGACCTCCGCTTACGGTTGGTTAAGCTTTCAGAGCAAAAGCGTAACATTTACAATCGAAAAACACAAAGATGGATGGAGAAAGCAAACAGAGAGAAAGAGAGAGAGAGATAGAGAGAGCTAGAAAAAAGGTGAGAAGGAGCGAATGAAAAGAATGTGTGAGAAGCAGCATCCGCATCCACATGATCTCTGTGCTTTCGTAACGTGTGCACGCTCTTGAGGATCAAATTCAATGCTTTTTCCACTACCGGAATGGAGATGAAATTGATGCGAACGAGGTGAAACGAGCTGCCAACCAACGAGATGGAAATAAATTCACTCCTAGGAAACCTCACCGGAAAGGCAAAATGCGCTCGATTGTGTGGCGTTGTTCGGCAAAGCGCTTTGTCAAACTGTCACTCATACGAATTTCCACGTTCTTACTACCACTGCAGCCCCTATGGATGGAATCAAATAAGCATGAAAAGAGCAACAGCAAAGAAAGTATAAATATATTCTTATATTATCAATCCCCGAACCAAGCAACACTGGATGAAAACAAATGCACCCACACCCACAAACGGTTTTGCTTTTGTTAGCCGGAAGTTTGAGTTTGATCACATTTCAACTTCACTGCTGATGCGGGTTGGACAGACATTCGGTGTGGATCATTGCCCCGGTCATTGTCCCTTTCGTAAGGCGCATTGGCGCGTGCCCATGAACCGGGTGTGTCCGGCCATTTTTTTTCATCCCGGAAAGGTGCCGCCAGCACCGAAACACGCACTCGTTTGAATAGACAATCTAAACCACCCCTCACTTCTTGCCGTTCACATCATCATCGCAAGCAATACAGCAAGACCAGCATCATCGTTCTACCTGATGGGCAAACAATGGCAGAGCAAAAGTTTCCCTACAGCCCAATAGATTCTTTTTATGGGTAGTAAAATAAAGCGGCAAATTGTTTCGGGCATCAGGCTGTAACGGTGTGCGTAAACATTCAGCCGACAAAATTACATTATTTTCCCAAATAAAACATTTCCACGAGCATGCTTCGTTCTACTTGTTTGAGCGCTTTAGTTTATCTACCGTGGAAGTATATACTGTGCGCTTCTATTTCACTGTTGCTCCACATCAAACTGCATTAGAAGCGATTGAGAGAAGATTTTCAGCCACAGACAAAGATACCGAAGTAACTGGGTCTAACCGAATTTGACGAAAGACCAAATTATACGGGACACCAGGCGCCTCCATGGTTGTTCCAAATAAAATACCATGCGTCTCCATTGCTTTCCGAAAGGAGAATGAAGAGAGAAAAGAATGCATAAACCACGAGTGTTATTATCGTACATACCCGCAAAGAAAAACGCACATGGTTGATTAATTTGTAGTTCGAAGTAAAAGGGACATAAAGTAAGGTTTGCTAAAAGGACGTAAAATAAATAGAAAGCCTTCACACATAGGTAGTTTTGTTGAATACGCTTTTGCCACGGGCTGGTGTCAGAGAAAACAATGAAACACCTTGCCTTTTTTTTGGTCGAATGTTAATCTACCGGTGAGAAAAAGCTAAACAAACCATCAAGCGATCGTATTTTTTGTATGATTTTTTTTATTTCATTCATCCCGCACCAAACCTTAAACGGTTTTATCGCACCACCAGCAGCCGGGGCTAGGCTGTAATTCTTTATTTCACTTGCGAGGACGTATGGTTGTAACGCACGTTGAATAAATGAACTACCGCCACCACTATGGCGCCACCCTCATCTTCCAAAACCTGCACGTGTATTTGCGAGAATGGAAAACGAGAAAATCATCCAGCGGAAACACCATGAACCTTGGATTCCTCCTATCAGCCCCATCGTTCAATCGACAGGAAGTACACGGTACAACGTTCACCGGAAGCTGCGTTGGATGAAACAACGGCTATCGTGTGTTCTTTTCCGACTCAAGTGACACCAACAACCAACGTTGGTGCGCGCTGTCGGACGCTTTTTTCAAGCGATGAAAGCGGTGAGCGAAACAACCTAAAGGCCCACGTCCAGCATGCTATGTGCCCAGGACCGTTCGACCGTCTAACGGCGTCGAGTGGCCGTAACAACGTGTTAACAGAGTGCGATGTGCAGTGAGCTGTTTGGTACGAAAACAGGGACACAGTGCACAGAACCGGACCGGAATATCTATCGTTAGTGTTTGGTTTTTGTTTAGCGTTTTTCCCTTACTTTTTGCATAAAATGAAAACAGTCGGAAAGAGACACATCACCATGACCGTGAGGTAGTCGTCACTTTGCAAATGGCATCGAACCGAAACGGAAGAATCACCGCCCCCATGGTGACGGTTTCTGCCATATAGCCGATGGAGGCGCCCAGTCACGCATCATCCCTGTGAGTGGCTGTGTACCGCGTTGTGATGAAAGCCGGTCGGTGACCCACAAAACGGGGAAGAACACTGGCGAAACCATTGCAAAACGGACGTAAGCATAGCGAGAGGACCAACGGTGAGACAGAAGTCAAGTTAAGCGCTACGGCAACTTAGAGCCACTGGCTTTGAAGCTTGAAATTAGGTTTTGTGCGTGTGTATGTTTGTTAATTTTTTTTTTGAAATTGTGATACGAGATCCATGAACAAGTACACACCCGGACGTACAGCATCACATTGGGTAACGTTTTCAACTTGAGTGCTTGAACAATATAGCCTACGGCGCTACACTCACCGGAAAGCAATTAATATTCGTGCGTGAAATGAGTATAACAGTACTGGAGAGTGGGTCGACGGACACCCGAAACACGTGTTTATGTATCCGGTTTTCATCCCGTAGTGAAGCGAAGAAGTACGTTAGGTTAGCACGTGCGAAACATCATTTGATTTTCTGACTGCTGTACACATTTTTGGGTTTCTGGGGAAAGCGAACCATTGAAATATCCTTCCGCAAGTGCGTAGCACCACAACATTAGCTTTACAATCTAGAGAAAATTACAAAACCTACCATTCGCAATGAAACTCTTCCGAGTATCCCGTTTGGAAATGTCCCGGGTCCGAAAGGTCCACCCGTCTTTTGTGATGATTGAAATAAATGTACGCCAGCCAGTACCGAGGGGGGTCAGGGCAATTTAAAGCCTTCGAAAATTTGCCAACAGACCACTCCATAACCCATCCGTTTGGGGCTTTGCCCGATGTGGTGTAATATGGAAAATTACACACCATCACACTCTGTCCAGGGGGGTCCGCTTTCCCAACATAGCCAAACGCTCGAGGCCGTACACCACACACACATCCACCCCACCAACATCTGCAAAACGTTCGAAATGCAAACTGTCCAATTAAACCGTTCCCACGGCCGACCGGTACCTTTTTCTCACCTTTCACATGCACCCACCTCCTCTCGGGGGTGGGTTTTCGACAAAAAAAAATGGTTCGGAAAGCCGAGCCCGGTACGCTCCTTTGCAACGGTAATGAAACGAAATTGCGTTACGGCACGGTCAATTCAATTATCAAATCCATTCAGCGAATTATATATGTTTCCTGCTATCTGCTTCCGTAGCCTGCTGGCCCGTGATGGCTTCTCGGTCTTGGTACCACCGTTGATGGGCGACACTCAGCACAATGGAATCTTCACAACCGCCAGGTTTTACTGTCCCTCCACCAAAAACGGACCTGTTGCGGGAAACAGAATGAGAATATTACGAGCTACGAAGGGAAAATTCATTAAATGTTCCACTCGCACACAGCCCAACCCGAACCGTTGTTCCCAACCAAATGGACCTTCCATTTTACGTTCTCTATCACTTGCTTCCTTTACCATTCCTTCTTCTCTGTTGGCGCATTGAAAATGAATGCATTCATCGATGCGTTATAAATGACGATATTATACTCATTTTCAGACCCGGATGCCAGGACGCGGTTGTCAGTGTTGAAGGATCCATTTAGCTGGAACTTCCGTGCAAACCACCACAAAACCCCCGGTTGACCCCGTTTTCCCGATCGCTGCATTCTCACCGGGCTGCGTGCATCGGGCACGCGACTTCCGTACGCTTCGACATTACCGAAACGCAACGGTGATTAAAGATCATTCATTATAATCACGTGTTTTCGCGACGGGATTCTGGCATAATGCGTAGAGGCTTCAATGCATCGCAAGCCCCCCGGTGAATGTGACGGCCATCTTCTCCATCGACTTCACCGTCGGTAATGGTTGCTACTAACGAGCGGAAATTAACACTTCCTGTCCGGTTTTCGGATTCGGTCGGCCGACGTTTGGCTGATCATTCACCGTGCGGCACACCCGCACAGGAAGTGCTATATTTCCTCAATCAAACAATTCGTCCGTGCAAAGTCAGTATTTAAGCGAAGGCTACATATTAGTACGAAACATCGGGCCAGAAATAATAGAGATGCAAATGGAACAAACAGTAAAATAAACAAACAAACAAAAAAAAACACCCACTTACTTCGTTTTCCCTGCTTTAGCAAAAACAAAAAAATAAATATAAATAAAGCAAATGGCCGCATGTTGTAACAATTATTTTTAATTGACGGTACCGGGCAAAGGCTCAACCCACGGTTCAAGGTTCGGGTCAGTCATTAAATGAAATGCAAAAGAGGCAAACCCCTAGGACGAAGTCAAAGGACCGTACGGCCACATCGCATGCCCGGTAATCATCGGTAAAAGGCTCCGAACTGCTTGTTTGCAACCGAGTGTCCATCGGAACCGGGGTGTGGAAAACCGAAAGGAGAAATGGTAGGACCGGGATGTGATTATTATTAATTTTTTCATCCACTCTATCCACCACGGGACCGATGGTACTGATCTTTGAGTTCAGGTTCGTGGATGGATGGTTTAATTGGAGTGAAAGCTTACGGTGAAACAGTCGTTGATGTTGTTTTTTTTTCTCCTTTCAACCAAAAAATCAAACAACCCATCCAATGAAGCAACCCAAACAAGCCCACCTCTAGACCCAACAACCAGGGCGCAATGGCATGCAGTCGTCTAACGGTGGAAGAAGGTTAACGTGGTGATAAAGTTAATGGTAGAGAAATGTACGTGAGTTAAAAAAACATGAACCATTAAAATGTAAACACACACGAACATCATTTATCATTTGCAAATAAATTGGCTTGAAAGCGTTCAACGTCGCGCGCTCCAAAAGCCAGTAAATTACAGAGCTATAAAAAAACAGGGCGAAAAATTGCATAAATTGGTCACAGCCAACGAATGTTGTTTGGAACGGTAAAATGCAACAATGCGCGTACTTTCCATACAAATGTAAATGAATACGCAAGACGAGAATGGTTATCGGAAAATGGGTGCTGCACTGCAAAGAAATGGTCACTTGTTTTACCACCGTTGGACGGTGGCAATTCTAAGGCGATTCAAGTGGTACGTGATTATAATATAACTATATTGTCCCGATGGTGGTTGCACCATATTTGGTGACATTTTATGTGAGAGGTAGGTAGCCATTGTTTGACCATTTTCCAGCTTAGTTTGGGAAAAGGTTAAATAAACGATCCGAAGAAGCTTTCGCTTGAAGGGGTTGAACGGACATGGTGGGAAAATGGATTAAATGGCAAAACCGGCACGAAGGTTTTTGTCTTGGGCGAAGCATTGCCCAAGCGGAAAAGGAAGGTAGCATAAAACATAAAACCCCAATACAAATCGCCCCTATCCGTTTGCAGTACGAATCGATATGTTTGCCATCCGGGTTGGTTATTTAAGTTTTCCAATTCCCGTTGTTTTTCTGACCTGCTTTGGAAGGTTTAATTTTTTCTTCTTTTTGCTGCCCACGTTTTTACTACCGTGGCATCGAGCAGTCTTCGGTGCGCTCCTGAAGGAATGGAAATTGCTTATTATTTTTTAATACGAGGATAAGCCTCTTGTACGTACGAATTCGATTCGGGTGAACCCGCTGTTGCCAGGGAGCGTACGTACGGATGACTTTGTCCACTGCTCGTGGCAAAGTCATATTGCTCGCTAACATTCCTTGAATTTCGATTTGTTTTGTTCAATTTATACCAAGCGAGAGCGTAACGAAATCGTTATTGGGTATTTTCTTTTTTTTCAGTTTTCAATGTGTATTCTATCGAAAGCATGTTTTTAGCTTGTTTGTATGTTAGCTCTTTTTTGTTCTCGCCTTTATCGCCGCACATTCTTCGCTGACATCTTATTTAATTTGTGAAATATCAAAACCGATATGGCTGATAACGAGCTCAAACAAATGCGAAGGCAACAACAAGCGCCCGGAAACAGGACGTCCGTAATTGATCGAGGAATAGCGAGGAATAAATTAACGAACGAAGGCTGAGCCAATATTTTCCGTGCGCAATATTTTCACTTCCTGGATTTAATTATTACCCTTCAGCGTCCATTCCTGGCAATTCCCTTTTCTCGGGAAGTATAGTTTGGGTGGCGATTGACAAACCCGAAGCGCCAGGCAAAACTTTTATTTCATGGATTTTTTTTTGATGAAAAAATAACTTCGACAAAAACGACACACCAAGGCATCCCATTTTTGTGTTCCGGGCCAAAAACAGCACACAAAAAAGAAAAACAATAATTTGAACACATTGAGTTAGAACGGGGGATAAAAAATGTTTCAACTTAAAAAAGGGATAATTATATCGCTACCCGGAACGACCTGGGTTGACTGGTAACGGAAGCCTTCCAGCAATATCCAGTAAACGGTAGCCAATTCCGGTTTGTAATTTCTTTTTTTTTTGTAGTTTTTTTTTGCTCTCGTTGTTGTCTCGAAACACGCTCATTGTCGATGAGATTCACGGGAATCACGATTTTACAGCGTCATTTCCTGCACCGATGATGGCGGGCGGTGTCTCCTTTTACATCGTCTGCACTCTGTGATCGGTTGTTTATCCTTCCTTGCACGCTGCTCCAGATCAGATTCCAATGAAAACATCCCTTTTGCCTTTGCGGCCCCGGCTCACGCGCTTCGTCGTGCGCCGTCAAGTGCCGAAGCAACGGAAGCATGGTGCCAGAAGCAAGAAAAATAAATAAACGGTCAACGTAAACAGACGTCACCACCGGTCGTAGAGCGTGAAAGGCGATTGAAGATTATTAGCTTCAAGCAACTACCGTCTCGTCCTTCTTCTGGTGGCCTATGTGGTGCTCTCTCGGGAGACAACAGCATTAAAGTCAAGAAGACGGTCAGGATAGCCTTCGGCGCGACCATGAACCAATCGGTTGCGCATCGGTTCGGCTCTTACGGTGAGGATCGTTTATTGGCAAATGCTTCTGAATCGTGATAACACTCGAGGCGCGGTTTCGGAATACTAAATTGCGCCATGTAAAGGAACAGTCGCCAAAGCTCTTGCTTGTGGGATGGCTTAGGTCCTAGGGTTTACACGTTAAATCTCGAGTACGATGGTGTGCAAGATAGTATACAGGGATTTCAGTGAAAGTTCTACTTACAACAAATATTTTTAACATCTATTTTTGATGAATCTAGCAATTCTTTTTCGTTGTTGCGATCTCTCTTCTATGCTAGAGCTAGTCAATGCTATACAAAGTAAAATTATTTTTTCAAACAATTTATTAGTTTAAAAAGTGGTTTACAGACAGAAAATACCACATGCGTGTACATCAACTTTGTACTTAATTAAATTATTTCTGCCAACTTCTCTCTCTCTCTTCTTGGCTTTTAACGACCTTACAGGTCACGCCGGCCATTTCTGACTTACTAGATTTATTTTTACCACGTAGCCGGATAGTCAGTCCTTGCTACGGGAGGACGGTCCGAATGAGATTTGAATCCGGTCCTGCCGTGTAGGCCGGCGTCGTTTATCACATACACCACGGGGCCACCCCTTATACTTACAACTTATACTTACAGAAAAATGTATTTTTAGATGTAAAAAATGTAACAAATTAATCACAAAAATCGTCCAAGGAAATTGAATATGCAAAAAAAATGTTTATATAAAGACACTTTTGAAATTAAAATCATGGTTTGAATTACTTGAAATTATAATCAAATACTTCTGAGACCATTAAACTTGAGTAAAATAAGTTTTTTATAACATTCTAACTGTATATCTTCTTTTAAGCAACACCATGCGTTACCTACAAAAAAGGAAACCAAAAATTTTTCAACTCTTTGTCAATCATTTCTATGCTACACATTCAATATAGACATCTAGCCTAATTTAAACAACAATAGTATGGCAAACATATTTTCATGGTAAACGTTTTTCATAAGCAATCTAAAATATATTTTCTCGAACAAATTAAAAACCATGTAAACCCTGTATTTACTGTTAGTAAGGAACACAAGTACAAAAAGGACAATTCATATGGTCGGGTAATTTTCCCTGAACAAACGCAATTCGCGCTTCCTTCCTCACCGCGCGTTCCATCTACTAGGAGGAGCTAGGAGTTTTGCTTCCGTAAACAAACAAATCCTAGGAGGAATGAAACACAGTGCCAAAGGATCTCGTTCCCATCCACGAAATAAGGGTAAGACGAAAATATATATATCGCAACAATATGGACCAAAAACGGTTCACCATCTCGATATCCCGAACCCGATGTCTTCAGATGCGGGTACGGCAAAGTGGAAGTTGAATAAATTTTCCCTCAAAAAACCATCCCGACACAGCGCGCGGGTATGAAGGGATTCGTTTTAATTAATAGAAATTGAAAACAAACCAATCTCTCTTCTGTAAATGAGCAAGGCAAAGAAAGGGCATGGAGCAGGAAATTAAGGACACAGCGTGGTGTTCCTTCTTCTCTCCTCCCAATCACTCCCCAGCAAATGGTCCAATGGTGTGTAAAAAGGCATTTATCGGGTGTGGGAACTTAAATTGAGTGTAGAAAATAAAAAAAGGCTCACCCCACACGATTGGTCCCAGGAGAGCAGAGGTCGCCAGGTGAAGTCAATTACCCAGGGGACGGGTTTCCCAGTCTCGTACAGTTACGTATGCGATATTACACCGTACGACGATTTTTGTATGGGAATTTATTCTTTTCAATTTCATATGATACACACACACACACACGGACAGAGGTAGCAGCACTTTTCGCAACTTAATTGAACACGCCTGACAAAACAAACGGTGAAAAGATGCTGAAAAGCAAAACCTACCGTTAAGTTTCTTTTGCGTGCTTTTGCGCGCACACGCTCTTCGTTAAGAAGATTTATTCCTTGGCGGAACTACCGTGTTGTGTACAGCCGCCATGAAGCGAAACCCGAAAAAAGCCTGATGGGCATTTTAAACAGGGGCAACAAATCGTGAAATGAATCATCAAATAGAGTGCGCACACCGGGCACTCGCGCCGGTCTTGGGTGTCTTCGCCGGGTTTTGTCTGTGCGGTGAAATTGTTTTACTTTTCCATTTTCCAATTCGCTCGGTTCTTGCGAAGCGTGAGAAAACCCCAAACCCGGGTCGCCATGTATAAGAGGTCGGAGTCAAATCTCTGGGCGATCCTTTCGGCTTTGTTGGGCTTTATTTGGCTTTGTTTCAGTTTGATTCACAAAATTTCGTTAACTTGTACGCCGGGGCACTCCTCCATGGATTCTACACACCCAACATTGAACACTTCCCAAATGTTGTTTTCCTTGTTTTTCCTTATTGTCTTATCGTTGTTGCAGTTGGTTCTGTATTTTCGTATCAACTTTTTTCTTACTTCATGCTCGTTCCTTTGTTCTTCAAATCAATCTGTCCATTAGGAATGGAATTCGTCTATCATCGTTTTCATCTCCATCATTACGCCGGACGTTTGGTGCGATTGGCAAACGAGACTGAGATTCTTAACGGCACACCACTCCAGCCGGTCGTAGGGTGGCGAACCTTCCCGGATCTGGAATGTTAGAAAAGCGCTTCCAATGAAACAAAAGCAAGAAATCAATTTTCATCAATCCGACGCCGACTGCGAGCAGGATATTTCATACCACGAAGACCTCAAACCACTCCAATCCAAAATACCAAAATTGACATTCCTCTTTTTAATCTCTCTCTTGCTCTGCCCGGGCGCGCAATCTGTGGCGACACGTGGGCGAAGTCCTACGTTCGATCAGCCGGCCGAGTGATTAAATTACATCAAGCTTCCAGGGAAAAATGGAAAACTTTAATCTTCCACCAAGCTACGACTGGGCCACTCCTACTAGTGTGCTCCCAAGCTGCCACTTTATTCGGGTGTCTGGCTTGGCCTTGGGTGACCGGATCGAATGACGGTTGTGTTCACTCCTTCTACTAGCACTAGAGGATTTGTAGTGTTTTTAAACATTCCCAACCTTTCTTAAGCGGCACTTTTCTGTAAAAAGCTTTAAAGGTGTGCTACGTGCTGGATTTAGTCTTTAAGTTTATTTCTACGAACTCGTGTTTGTCTCTGGGGTCACAAAAGGGTGGAATCCAGCACTCAAGTTAACGATTAGAGAAATTCCGTTTTTTGGAAAGAAAACTCCACAGTGCTAGTGAAGGTGATGTAATCGAGTTCTAAGAGTATGGATCCTTGCTAGCTATCTTGCTTGAGTTGAATACCAAACGACAGAGTTGTTATTCCATGATTTGAGGAAATGAGCCATTCACGTGTTTATATAAGCGTTGCATAAACCTTATAGAATAAGATGATTTATTCGTACGATAAAATTAATTTAAAGTAGTGTAAATGCTCTTTTACAATAAATGATATTTTATAAAAACTACCAATTTTGTTAATATATAACTTGTAAATTAAATTTAAAAAAATAACAGCTTCATAATATTTATAAATAATACTAACTATGACAACAAAAACGAAAAAAAATATAATAAAAAGTTTTATAATCGTTAGTAATTGACCATACTCCAACGAACGGCAATGTAGTTAAAAAATTAAGACTCTTTATGATACATTTAGGGCAAATAGAATTCAACGTAATTTATTTTCAAATTTGGAATTCATTTCAATGAAATTGGCTGTAGAGGTGGATTAAACTGCTTAATCATCAGAATTGCAATACCAACCTTACATCACCGTACATGCACGTTTTGATCTTGCACATGTACGTACAGAAATCCTTCTACACTTGCCGTAACTAAGCGTGTCCAAGTGTCTACCAAACCGCTAGCACTGCTGGCCGGACGGACTGAATCGATTCCCACTGTGTTTGCACTACGCGCGCTTTACTAATATTAAGCTACCGAGCAAAGGATGCCTTCCATCATGGATTATGCTTGCCCTAATTCATTATTTATACTGTTGGAAAAGCTATTATCTAGCCCTGGGAAAGTATGAAGCTGGTTGCAACAGATTCAGCTGCTGCCGGCAATATCGGTACACACCGAACCGATCCTTTCAATCATACCACAAAGGCCCGTAAAGATGATTGGAAAGCAATCAAATTAATAATGCAATGTAAAGCTACCATTTTCACGTTTCGTGCTCGCAGAACACGGACCACGACCGAGGCGACCAATAAACCGTTTGGCAATAGTGCTCTTTTTTTACTTTTTATATGTATACAAATGGAGCAAATGTAGCTGTTGAAACAGCTGATTTTCAACGGCACAGATTTCGATGAAAGATTGTAAATATACAACGTATCACGTTTATTCAGGTGGTAAGCAAGGTGATGGAAACGAACAGAATGATTCACGTTTTTTTCAGAATCGATTCATTTTAAAAGCGTTCCTTTTCGATTGTATATTGAGTATTATTTGTTGTTTGATGTCCATACTCCAGATGGGATATTTATTGGCGACATTTGCATTTGCTCTGACGTCCACATTACACAAACAATCAACTGAATTGCATTATTACGAATCGATTTTGGAAAAAAACAAACAAATCATAGTAAAATAATTGTCCCACACACATAATTGTTACATCTTTATTGCCGAAGCTTAATAACTGTTGTACGGTTCTCCATTATTATCAACTACAACTTGAAGGTTTTCGTTAAAAATCCTGCACAGACGCATCAGAATCAATACATCATATTAACTGTTCGATCACGTATCAGTCATTTATCATGGTTGAATTATTTCCTCCAATAAAAACGCTCATTTCATCCAGCGGCAGTTAGTCGGGAATATATGTATAAAGGCTTGGTTACAATTTCCAAACACATCCTTCCACAGCGGATTTATTTTTCCTCTTGAACGGCTCACATCACAGCCCGGATACAGAGTGCTATAACTTTTATATACTAACTCTGCAACCTCTTTTGTCACCGTGCCGGGTTCCTATCATTCGTCTACTTTTCGCACATCACATAAATCACCGGGCGCAATAAATTTATCGTTCAACCTTCCAAACACCTCCTCAATCAATCCACGCTCAAAACAACACACAAACCCCAACTACAACTAACCATCGCTGGCTGGTGCAGGTGTATCCAATGAAGTTTGTCCCTTTTTACAGCAGCCCTCAGCGCCTCATTTTCCCTCCCTCCCTTCTTTCCCATTGTGGGAAACGGTTGCCCTCGAACTGAAAACATCAATTAACTAGCTTCTAAGCTGGAAGCCAAACTAACATGTTCCTTTTTTGTCCCAAACCCTCGAAGTGTGACGTACGTTCGCACGCAGATAATCTTTGCCAAGGTCAATAAAACCATCAACTAGCGTTCCCCGGCCGATACGGATCCTCTTTTAGCTCACTGACCCATGGTTGTTGCTGCCGCTCTTTCCCTAAATGTTGGCAAACTAGTTCCTAGCAGTCTGTACGGTGTTTACTCTATTTCATCCACCCATTCAGCTTCGGTGGTTAATAAAATATGTACCAAAGCCATTTCGGGAAACGCTAAACGATAATTGGTAATGATCTCATCCCTTGTCTCGCTCTAAATTTTCCGCAGTACGCATAGAAAAGCAGTGGAAATGAAAAGCGGACTAACGCAGCGAGAAAAGGTTAGCAGGATCGGGCAAAAGCGAAAGGAAGAGTCAAACATAATCCAAACATACGACGTGTACGTGGTCGATCCGGGCGACAGAATTGGTGCAACTTGCCGTCATTTGGTGGAAATTATATTTAACTTTTCCCGTTTCCTTTCTATCGCTTTCCCTTTCCATTGGAAACTCTGTCCTTGTGGTAGGGGAGTGCAGAAGGCACAACGTGTTTCAATGAAGTACCAAATAAATATCGCCAATCGGCTTCTCCTCTGGTGGAATGTCAACCAGTACCAACCAAGCGAAGCAACGAAGTGGCAGGAAAGCGGATAAATTACATTCAATATAACCACACACTTATCGAATTTTGTAAAGGAAAAGTTTTCCTTTTTTACGTGCGTCACTCATCCCTGCATCACAATCCTATTCATACAGATTTCAATGTTTTCATTTATATGTTGCCTTCTGTGCTCGGTAACAGTCCAATCAATTGGAACAGGATATAAAATGTGTACCCTATTCTCGCTCGCAAATGGCTGGGTGGCATTTGGTTTCTATTGGTTGTTATCATCATTATTTAACAGGTGAAAACACCGCTATACCGGCTTTGAACACCAAAAATAACCATAAAAGAAGGGAAACCAAAACAATACCGAGTGCTATGGGAGGCTATTCGAGACGAGAGCGCCATCGAAAGGAAATGTGATTTTATTTGTTTTTTTTTTATTTTCACTGATGATTATTTGGTGCTCACAGCATCACCCTTAAAAAGGTACGAATACTACCGGTATCTAAACATTACGAATCGCGGACTTTATATTGAGGAACGAACGAGGAAAGGAAAGATGAAAATTTTTCGTGAACAAAAGAAAACCAATCGTCGCCAAAGTGGCTCCCATCAGCCTTTGGCCAATTTGCTGGCGGAAATATATAGCGCTCCCGTTGGCGAGTCTTCTCAAGGATTCCAAATCTGTTCAACCGAAGAGAGGAAAACGTCGGTAAAATCAGTGCCATGGGCGTGTACTACGTGTGCGTGAGCATGATGTGCACTTAACGCTCGAGAATATGAAGAAAATGTAATAAAAAATGAAAGGTTACAATTTTAGTAATTCAGCTTTATGCGTTGAGATGGGTTAAAATGGCTTTTTGAATGCAAGATTTTATATATGACAAATAAATATATCTACATCTCACTAAAAACGTTACTGAGCTGTGCCTTAGCTACTATCTGAGCAACATTTAGTAAATTTTTCGCCAAAAACCTTCCTTTGGTTGTATGTTGTATAGTATTTGGGATTGGTAATCTATATATATAAAATTCTCGTGTCGCGGTGTTAGTGTGCAAACTCCTCCGAAACGACTGAACCGATTTGTATGAAATTTTCGCTAAACGTTCGTTAGGTATGAGAATAGGTTTAGCGCTATAGTTCGTTTCGCTAGGTGCCCTCTGGCCAATACTATGAGTTCTTTTCTGTTTTTCCTACGGTAGTTATCAAGTAGGCATAGCCATTTTTTCAACACGAATAATGTTGAACACTACTGAGACCAAAAGCTTCTAACGAACAAATCAATCAAAGTAGGTACACATGACGATTTATTAGTGCAATTTTATTGTTTAAAGCGTAAAGTGGGTGATAAATAAGTAAAAAGTTAGATAAGTGTGTGAATAATTAAAAAAACTGTTTAGTGATTTGCATGTAGAATTAGCGCCTTGCACGGAAGGACCTGGTATAAAACCCAATCGTCAAGGAAAGCCAGAAATGCCTCCTGAAGTAGCAGAAAAGAAGAAGAAGAGCCACAAAAAAAGAAGAAAAATTATTTTGATGGGGATTATCATTTGGATTAAGAATGGCAATAATTTAAGAATTTTCAATTAATCAACGATTTTCTCAAATCGCCACTCTAATAATACCACACGAATCAAGATTGAACTCTCAAAACGTTTGCTTTAATTACAAAACGCATGTTTAAGGGCAAAGTTAGGTTTGCCGGATGAGCTAGTCTATATATATAAAATTCTCGTGTCGCGGTGTTAGTGTGCAAACTCCTCCGAAACGGCTGAACCGATTTGTATGAAAATTTCGCTAAACGTTCGTTAGGTATGAGAATAGGTTTAGCGCTATAGTTCGTTTCGCTAGGTGGCCTCTGGCCAATACTATGAGTTCTTTTCTGTTTTTCCTACGGGAGTTATCAAGTAGGCATAGCCTTTTTTACAACACAAATAATGTTGAACGCTACTGAGACTAAAAGCTTCTAACGAACAAATCAATCAGAGTAGATACACATGATGATTTATTTGTGCAATTTTATTCAATAAAACGTTAAGTGAGTGTTCAGTAAGTAAAAAGCAAGTGATTTGGGGCTCGGTGGTACATGTGGAATCGACGCCTTACACGGAAGGACCTGGTATTAAACCCCAATCGTCAAGGAAAGCTAGAAATGCCTCCTGAAGTAGCAGGAAAGAAGAAGAAGAGCCACAAAAGTAAAAGAAAATTGCTTTGATCGGGAATACCATTTGGATTAAGAATGGTCATAATTTAAGAATTTTCAAATAATCAACAATATTCTCTAATCGCGAATCAAGATTGAACTCTCAAAATGTTTGCTTTAATTACAAAACGCATGTTTAAGGGCAAAGCTAGGTTTGCCGGGTAAGCTAGTATAATATAGATATTAAATTTATAAAAGAAACCTAGAATATTTCTAGGTTATACGTTTTTGTCTTGCTGGTTTAACGACCTCTATGGTAACGTCGGCCATTTCTGGCTTACTATGGGATGGGGTTTAAACTCCGGTCCTGTCCTGTGCAACCGGCACCGTTTATCACATACACCACCGGGTCACCCCAGGTTATACGTTTATACTTTATAATATAGCATTGATTTGTTGATACATTGATATGTTGATTAATAAAATGCAAATATATCTATAAGTGAACAATAATAAAGAGGATTTTCTTCGATAGTTTAGTAATAAAAGAAAATCTCATTCAAGCTCCTAATTGTGAAAATTGAAAAATTCCAGCAGCATTTGCATTTATGTGAAGTTACGGGAGAGGACATTGGTTGCAGACTTTTTTTCGTTTATTTCATCAACACCCGTTCCTCTTCTTGCCTTTTCCTCTTGCTCCGTGGCATGCAGTCCCCGCGTTACATGTAGTTGCTGTATAACCTTAACCTCCACTATACGCGGAACTGATATTTGCTCGCTGGTCCATTCCAGCATGAAATTTGTGTTGAATATTCACCGGAAATTCATTGAACCGCGAAATCGAGCCTCGTGCTGTAAGATTATCCGGCCGGGGAAAGCATGATCGACGAAAGATGTAAAATGAAAAGCTTTTTTTTGAGCGTATTTTTGGGGCAAAATGAAGTACCCGGAAGGGCACCCTTAGGCATCAGGTCCGTAGTTGGATCGAACGCTCGTTTCAATACAACCCCTTGGAGTTTTGAACTTGGCACGTCTAAAACCACTGCTAAAACTGCCACAAGCTTATCCCTATAACCAAGACCACATGCCTAACCTAACCTCAACATTTCTCGGCCATATTTCGACAGCATCACGCTGCACAGTTTGGCTTCAGCTAAAAACCCCTAGCCAAAACCACGGCTGAAAAGAACCGGGTGATAATGACATTTTACCTTTTCGATCTATCTCCAATCCGCCACATCATGCCTCCGAGCATCAGAAGACGCTAATAGGAATCAGCAACGAGGATGAGATGGGCAGGGGTACCATAATGGTACAGGGGGTGCGTCTGCAGAAGTTTTCGTGCCCTCCAAAAACCCGACGGCCATACTTTGACGGCGGTCAATATCAACTTCCTCCAACCAATAACAGGGAAGGTGGTAACAGGGAAGCGGCATGCGCGCTGCCACGATGATGAAGCTAACAACGACGTTCTACGAGCGCTGCCTAGGACTGTTTGATGGTGTTGAATCAGGTTAGGTTGGGCATGTAGTATGAGAAATCGAAAATTTGTCCGCCAAATACACCGTGTAGAGATCCTGGTCGGTTTTTCTAACAGGAACAAGGAACGGGGAAAGGTAGCGAAAATGGGACCCCTGCTGGTACACGAACTCAGGCACACAAAGGAAAAGTTTCAATCAAATTTCCAATGTTTTTTTTTTTCTAATTTCGTCCTGCCATCGGTGCTTTCTATGTCTGAGATGTAGATGGTGTGCCACATTGGGATATGGTGGAGGGTTTTTGCATTTTACCCGCACCTCGTCCCTGTCCATTCCTTGCCCATTGATCGCATATACTCGGCGAAACATTGAACCTTCGAAAAACCTTCCCGAAAACAACCGCTGCAGCAGGGCCACCGATACGGGAATCTATCCTGGAATATATTCCCAGGTTCACACGTCAGCCCGAAACGAAGTGGAAATTGTTACTTTATTTTCATAGCATGAGAAAACGGGGAAAAAACATCCGCAACAAAAGGTTTTCCCAAAACTTCGTAGCCAGTCGCAGGTTACAACAACCGAATGGGGCAACAGTTACAGGTTCGAGTCTGCCGACTAACGCCCTACCCATGGTACAACATTTGGCAGCAATATCAAAGGCAAACAATAAAACAATTCGAATTTCCTCCCGTCCTAAGCCTCCGCTACTCTCTTTCTCACCCTCTATCTGCAATACCCGTGCATGGGGAACGAATTTCATTTCTGTGTCTCATACCGGTATTTGGAAAAATGTGAAAAATAAAAGTAAATGTGTACAGCGTTTCTTTCTCGGTTCCAAAAACGAAAATAGTCTCCGCACACGAGACTCGAACGCAATGGCAACAGCTGCTGCAGGAATATGGTGTTAGCGATAAGAGGTTTCGGGGAGAAAAAAAACATAATACTGATAAACGAAAAACGAGCATTTCGTTGGGTTAGAGTGAGAAATTCTATGACCTTTCACCAGGGGCACGGGAAAAGAAAATACAAAGATTGTCCTTAAAATAAACACTGTGCAACAACTGAGTCAGTTCCGGGTGACCTACAAAACGGAGATATCGAAAGGAAAGAAAAGGATACATACGAACAGTATGTATTGTGTGTGGATCAATGATTTGTCACGTCACCGTTATACCTTCAACACAGCACACCGTGTTGTTTGTTGTTTGGTTGGTTTAACAATGCGCATCTAACCTACAAAACTTCGATTGAAGGACATCCGTCACTAGAGATTAGCGCATTCGCGTGTGCTCGCTGACCTGTGATACTTTTAGTCAAAGTTGTTCCTTCAATACTCCTTCATGCTAGCGCACTCATACACATGGCTGAGCGATTGCAAAGGATTTGAAAAATCAAAAATTCCAATGGCCAAGAAAGCTTTCCTTTTTCCCTTCGAATGTATATAATGTTTGTTGGTGAGCGTGGGTCGATTTGGAATAATAATAAAAAAAAGTTCTTCGCCTCTTGTCGCGATCGAGAGGAAACGTTCCTCGAATGGAGGCACCCCGTCATCCACAGCAGAGGTGTCGGCAAAGTTAGGTTAGAAAACCACCAACACTCTCCGACACTTGCGTAAAACTTTTACGCTCGTAGGAAAAGCTTAGCAAACGAAGGCAGTGGACGACACCCTGTGGATGTGAAGCCTGCGGGGTACCCGTCACTCGAAACTCGCGGTGGACCGTATCATGGGAAATATGAAAAAAGGAGACAAAAGTTTCCAGGAAAGCTCACACGATAGGCTTCTTGTGTTTTGGCGACCGACCGACAGGGGCAGAAACATGGCAAGAGGGTTTCGGGTGACGGAAATTCCGAATTCCAAATTCCAAAATACCGAAATACATTTCAACCCAACGATTTGCGAACGGATGCTACGGAAAGCTACAAGTCAGCAAATGGTAAGGGGAAGTCCACCGGGTCCTTCTTTTCCTGTTACTTTTTTTTTCTTTGCCTTTTTTTGGATATGCTCTCGGACCTGGCTGTGGTTTTCGTTGGCCACATTTCGTGCGCAAACGATGAGACCACCCGCCGGTATGGCCACATTTGAATGGCCACTCGGAAAAGACAGCAGACAGCGGAGACCCAGTGGCAATGCGAAACCAAAGTCAGTGTGGAATTTTCACAATTTATCATTTCTTCCGTTCATCTAAATTCCTCACATTTCTGGCCTCACCAGAGGGGTTTGGAAGGCGAGTGGAAACGGTCACGAATGGCCAGTGGTCCAATTCTCCAAAGGATGTATGCAGTACTGGCGCAGTCGGCATCTAGCAGACAGGGTAAGGGAGAGGTTTTCTCTGGCTGCATAATGATTGCGCGACTGGTCACCGTGATTTATGTAATCGTTTGCGTTGGCCGGATTCCTCGCTAGTCTAATGATGGGATCTTGTCCTGTTCTTTGTGGACAGAAATTTTTCATCAAAACCATTCCCGCTGGACTGTAACATTGGTGGTGGATGGACGATTTGGCCGACAGAAAAATGATGGCTGGAGGGACGGGTGTAATCCGCCAAAGGGCACAAGTCCTTTCGGGACGTTTCGGTGGGTGGTTATTTTTTTATGCTATTTTCGATTCGTAGCTGCTTCGTTTCCATCTCACTCCGACTCATTTTAAGGTCGTACAATTGATATAAAAAAAGATACACAGCTCCAATCCAACAAAGTAGTCCAAAACCCGCAACGGTAGGTAAAGCGAACGGGCCGAAAGAAGCTAAGGGATCAAATCAAGTGTTACCGCGGCATTAAAGGTGAAGTTGGGTGATAGGAGGTAAGCCACAAAACTCGCGAAGAGGTACTCAAATGCAGACACTCTCGGGAAAAAGGGAAATCTCGTGGATGGTGGTATAGAGGGAGAGGGAGATAGAGAGAGAGAGAGGAGCAGAGCATGAGGAGTGCCTACGGAATAAGCAACATAAAATATAATCGCATCGGTGGAGTATGGTGGTATACGGGAATGTACAGTAATCAACAGTTTTCTACGATGCCAAAATTGCTCAATATTTTGTAGATTTACTTTACAAACAAATAGATTTATCAGGAAGGTAGTAATAGGTTTAAAGGCTTTACAAGTAATTTTAGTAACTATTTATTTTCACAATATAAATTTAATCGTTGTTTTCTTCATTATTATAGCAATTGGACTATCTTCAACTCAACATTGAAGCAACGAATGAATTTATTTTGGTTGGAATGTATATTAGAAATAAATTAGGCGGCGAAGGTCGTCGAACGACAGAACCGCTATCAAATCCTAGCAATTCCAATGCCAATGCATAGCAAGGATTTAATATCCAGCTACAAGTAAATAAAGTCAGCAATAAAGTCAGACCAAAACCTCCAAAGATTGTAAAATCAAAAATACTAACATCAACTGGTATTGTAAAAGGAGGATCAAAGGGCAAAAGGACATGACAATAAAATTATATTGGACAATATGGTCCGTAAAATCATTGCAGTTGACTTTCATGACATGATATAATAGAATCAAGCATTCTCTTAATGTTTATTGATATATGTAAAGTAAAGTTTTAAACCCATAGAACAGGATTAAATTACACTTCTTTGTACTACAATGGTCATAATCATATTAAAATCATGTTTACTAAGTAGCCAAAACTAAAGGTTTGTTGCCTACTGTATTGGTCCGCGTCCGAAGGTGTGTTACATGGTTGGCCAATCACTTCATTCCATTGCCATTTGCCATAAACGATCCAAATGGATGCCGAAATCCGAACATTCCAGCATACCATCGGCACGGGCAAGGACGACAATGGGATGGAATGTTGGTCGAATTCACTCGAGAGTCCTTCGCCGGTGACGTTCTGCGAACAACGGCGACGACATTTGATGACGTTTGTTAAGGGAACGATATTACTTGAACCTGGCTGCAGCCTCTGTTGCTGATGCTTTCCCGTGTCTTATCGTCTATTGTCTTCGTTCTGTCGCTGAGCCGTTCTGTTTGAGGTTATTTATGCGGGTGGTACAGTTCGGTGGTCAATGGTAACACCCAGTAAGGAGGAAACATAGAACCGGGAATGGGGTGCTGCTAAGTCAAGCGTAAATGTAGCCGAACTGCTAGGATGGAGGGTGAATGAAACACTCATCACTCCCTCCGTACGCTCATCATTTCATGTTATTTGCATCGCAAATCAAATTCCGATTTCCATTTCGTCATTTTTGGCAAAGGCAGAAGGGAAACGCTGGAGTACCGGGTGGAGGAAAGAAAAAAGAAACCAACAACAGCAAATTGTAATGCTAAAGGACCACTTCTGACGACGGTTCGCTCGATCCGGCTATCCACCTTAGGCATTTGCAAATGATCCATCATCGAGAAAGAAGACGAAGGAGTGAAGAGATCGTCGTAACTCCAAACGAACGGAACGGAATCCCATCAAGCGCCTCGAAAACAGCCGAGAAACGATGGAATTGTCAGCACTCTGCGCCGGAAGGACGTACCAGTCTGCTCCATCAATATCACTTTACTGCACGAGGTAACTCGGTGCGCTACTGCTGGTTTTTATGCTTCGTATGCAAAACGTTGTGAAATGAGTTGCTGAGTGGGTTTTTTTTTATCTTTCCTTCGACCTTCGATTGTATCCTGACGGTCGACGAAATGACCCAACCAGAAGGAAGGATCAAAATGCTGGTGGGAAACGGGAAGAGGGTGCATTCCGCTAAATTTGGTGACCGTGAATGGAAACGTATTTTGCCATCGGGGAAATAGAAATAAGGCACCAAACGGCAATCTCCGCAACGGAGCGTCCACTTTAAGTTTAAATAACAATTTCAACAACATTGAAATAAGCAAATTTCTCTTACCTTACTTGAGATGCCAAAAAGGGTGTAGTGGTGGCTTGTCTTCTTTCGAAACGTTACACTGGATTATTGTGCTTATCAAGCACGACAAAACAGAGCGAAGATAAACCAGAAGCACCGTCCTTCAAGGTCCTTTTTCGTGGGCCGACAACAGCTCGCTATCGGACGTACAGCACACCAGCAGTTGTTCGCTTTCTGTTTGTGTCCTCGTATTTTTTGTTTGTGTGTCGACAACACTCAGTCTGCTGTATTACAACAAGCTTTCAAAATCCATCAAACGTTCAACGCGAATCCTTCACCAAGATCCAGCCTACTTGCAGCCTACAAGAGCTGCTGCGATTGACGAGCACGGGCGATAGCAACGGATACGTGGGAAACAAAGCTTGGAAAACCAACTGACACAAACACACAGCGACACTCACGCGAAAGTGTTCACTCCCGCATCTCTCACTGTGATTTTGCTGATTGATTTGACACTAATTTATCGACTCAGCTACGCGCGGCGCACGTCACCCTTCTTCACGGTGGCCACGGACGAACGAAATTTTCACTTCATTACAAACACACACACCTCGGCGAGAGTTTGTCGAAGGGCCGCAACACAATTTCACACAGCACCAGCTACCGGCCAAGTGTACATTGTTGTCATGAGCCAAGTAAGAAAACAGCTCCCTAACAGGCAAGTAATGTCGAAAGCGCCGGAATTTACAAAATTGCTCCTCCCGTACGATACCCCATCCGGGTGGCGCTACTCCTCAGTTTCCCTTAACACACCTTCATGGGTGATGTTGGTGCAACCGCAAGAAAACGTCCAGCTCGGTTGACAGCCAATCGAGGACTAACAGGATCTACTTACAGCGGAACTGGTTGCACATTGAGAGTATTCGGACGGATCGAATGAGCATGGTATGCTCACCAGACATGCGTCGACGATGATAACCGAATGGAGACCACGAACAGCGAACCACATGGTTGCCGAGCAGCACCGGAGCATCTCTCGTTAGGTGCCCTTGTGGGGTAACTCCCGAGACACTTTGTTCAGTGCATTTTTGTCCTCCTCGTACGAATGTGCGGCACGGGGCCTTTTGTTTACAAGCCGACAGGGTACACGAAGACAGCAACGAGGCCCCCCGACGGTGAATGGGCTAGCGATGCCATGGCAGTTTCGTCCTGTTCCGGAGTGCCACGTGCTCGCTGTGGGAACGAGACTCGGAACTGCATGTAACGTATCGTACCGAGCATAGCGCACAGATGCGTCCGCGTCTGAAAGAGAGGCAAATTGTAGAGAAAAACTATCAACAAAAATAAACACCTTCAAGGAAAGCTTTCTCGAGTGCGCACCGCAGGGATGAAGTGCGAAGGAAGGACATCCTTCCGGACTACCTTGCTGTATGGAAATGATGTACGATAAAGGTGACATATTACACTTTAACCCACTCCATATTCAGCAGCCACAGCCGGGTTCGAAGAACAGACGCTTTCCATAACGATTACTTTGTACGTCCGCAAAGTCAACCCCAAACGCCAACTGACATTCATTCATTCAGCGCCAAGTAAAAGACCTATCTGGAGATAATTGGAAATGAAAAAGAACACTTTACCAAGACGTCGGCGGGATGAGATTCCGGTTTGTGGGATACCGTGTCCTAAAAAGGTGTGAAAAGGGCTTGCGTATCTTACATGCGGTACACATTGCAAGATATCACAAGTTTGGCGGAAAGCTCTGGTCTCTGGGAAAATGAAATGATGATGATCGTGACAGAGGATGAATGTATTTTCCTTTCCCGGTTGTTTGCGATTGTACGCGTTTATATTGAATGAGAACCGTTCATCATACAACCTTCGGCACTGTTTTCCGTCTGCAGTCTATGAGCGGAACACTTTTCTTGGCGTTCTGGGCAAGGTACGTACTTGTTTGGTACTTTACATTGAATTTGAATTTCTATTGCAAACGCGTCTCACACAGTCTAGACGAAACGGTACAATACGGCGGACCCTGTATAGAGCACTATTCATGAACAGAAATGCCACTTGCTTATGTGATACTTATTTCGAAAAGGATTTTAAAGGTGTAAATAATGAGGAAAATTAATGGGGTTAATGTTAAGAAATAGAGTTTCAATGAATGAATTTCACCATGAGCAATTCCAGTCGCAATAATTTCGAAACAAATGACGCACCTTCAGCAGAAGCATTTTGTTATGATAAGAACATGAACGTGCATAATTCGTAGTGGAATTAGTAAAAAATTCATAACGAGGATAAAATGGAAGATTTTTTTTATATCAACGATTTTATATTAAAGAAGTAATTAAAGTCAAGATGTAGAAACGTCGAGTGCATTATTTACATGTGATGAGTTCATCCTTTTCCAATATAAAAGATTGATCTTTTGCCAACAACATATGAAATTCATTTCTCTCTTTTTTCCGCCCTCTGTCTCTCTTGGCTTAACTATCTCTAGTAATTTCTGGCTTAATAGACTTATTTTTACCATGTACCGGATAGTCTGTCTTTACCCGGTCCTTTCGTGAAGGTATAACAATAATGTCGTGCCGATGGCTGGTGATTGCGGATTCACGAGGATGGAAAAAAGCTGCAAGCCTTTCACAAAGTATTCCCTAATATTTACTTTTTCTTTTAATGTGGTACTACAAGTTGTAGTCTACAACTCGTGAAAGGGAGGACTTGGCCTGCCATTTCTAACTTTCCTTGCCTTTATTTACCCTTATCGGTATATCAGTCCTGCGTACGTAGTATGTCCTGCATGGGTATGGTCCGGATGGGATTTGATACCCATTCATGCCAGATAAATAATGGCGGCGCAACCATGCTCCCCGGCTTTTTGCGGACATCTCCATTGATAGCCAGGCCGTTTTTGGGTTTGGTTCATACTCTCTTTTTTTGTTTTGCTTGTTAAGAACGGCCATGCCGTATCTCCGAATCTTTCTCGACCCCAAAACAAAAGATTTCTTGCGTGCGACATCGAGCTCGGTTTCATTAGGCTTGATCCATGATCTATTGATCCATATCGCACCACAGCCTCGAGCATGATCATGCCAATTTGACAGTCACGCAGGAACTGTTTCTGGTCAAAGCTGGGAAAGCTTTGGTCCTTGAAAAAATTTTCCTACAACTGAACTCACCTTATCCGGCAGTAGCCGGGATGCTCGTATCATCGGGATTGATGACTCATCGTATTTTATCTTCCACAAGAGCAAATTGTTTACATCCTGTTTGTTGTTGAGATATTGCCACGCTAGCTCCACCGTGGATGGATGCCTGTGCTATAGGTTCCACGAATTTCGTAGAAACAACAGTCATTCGAGTAACTTCTATGCCTTTTCGTAACTTTTCCGTTTACTTAATTCTTCACCTAGTTAACCAGCTTTGCAAGCCATATAGGTTTAGGCAGCCACATCGATTGTTTCTTTCATGCGGCCACTTCATGCGGGTCATTTTATTCAGATTTCCAGGACTCTATTCGACCAGGATTTGATTGATACTCAATTTGATACGATTGGGATTTGTCGTGACTGCCGTCATTACGCTCGATTGAAGAGCATTATTTTTTATGCTCTTCAAACACAAATTCGTTTGCTTTGGGGTTCGTTTGGGCATGCTGTATTCTGTAACGGATCGAGATCGTAGCAAAAGTGGATTTTGATATGAATATGCAGGTCCTTGCAAGGATTCGCGATTTTACCAACACTATTTTGACGTGTTGATTTAGAACGCTGCATTGTTCTAAAATGAAGAATTCAACTGTACAATATACTCGCATGGCCTGCAATACCGATGACAGCCATTTAGAAGCAAAAAACGAGGTAAACAACATCGGTGTTTATGTGTAAAATATTTGCCGCTCCTAGTACTTCATATTTTAATTTTAATGTGGAAAGTTGTGCTGTGGAGCGTACTGGCGATAGCCTTCTTCGGAGGCTGCAGTGCAGAATTTTCGGATGTTTTCGACGAAGAATTGTTTGTAAAACCACTGCCAGATAAATTTGTCTACAGCTACTTTCAATTCACGACGCGATGGGAGCTGGGCAGGAACGATAGCCGTACGTCAGATTGCGTTCGCCTTGTAAACCTACCAAGCTAATAATTGTTGTATTATTTTAGTGCTTCACACAAATCTGGTATCGCGTCCATTGGCAGAATTGTTCTATCATTTTGGCGTTCAGGAGTTGCACCTTAGCTTCACGTATGGTTTGTGGCGATATGAATCATGGGGCTATCCGGTAACCGATGCTGGACCAGGAGCAGAAGTGTGGGCTTGGTTTGAACCAACGTCCGACCGAGCGTCAATTGATCACCGTTGGAAGATGCTGTGCGGTACACTTTCGGGACTGTTCTGCGCATCGTTAAGCTTCATCGATCCCAGCAACACGTACGAACCGGTGTATACATTGAGGCCGCAAACACACCACTTTCCGGGACAGTCCGAACCAATCCTTCGCTATGCAGCTTTGCCACGTGAAATTGTGTGCACGGAGAATTTGACTCCTTGGGCAAAACTGTTACCATGTCGGTCGCGCGAAGGGCTGGTGTCACTGCTCGTGCCCGATAGCATTTACTCGAGCAATTACCACTCGCTAGGAGTTCACATGCGGAAACTCTGTGCAGACGCGGAATGCAATGAATTTCAGCTGGAAGTGAAGCAGACGGTTAGTGTGGTACAGGATCTGAGGCTGTTTGGCGGTCCAAACTGGTCGCTTCGTAAGCTTTTCGGTCAGGGAATGGAAGGTTCGTGCGCTTTAGCAACGACCAGCAACGTGTACGTTGACGTGACCGATAACAATGGTATTGAGGTGTCCCAGAAGCCGGATGAAACAATTCTCTCGGTGCGGGGTGGCGCACGCACTGAACTTCAACGGTTCGATGTCAAACAGTTCGAAGCCGTGATGGCTAAGGGTCGCCGGGCAATGTTCAACGTAGCAGTAATGGACAAACGCGATCCAAATGTCATTATTGTAGCAGGCCCACCACCGATTTTTGCCAAACGATTCATCCTGGGCGTTGGCCAGGAACGGGGCAAAATTGTTACTCACATCACAAACACACACTGGGGAGCGCTTGATTTGATCGTTTTCGAAAACATTCCTTGGTTTGTACCGATTTATCTACACACACTTACAATCCGACATGGAAGCAAACGTATCGAGCCTGCCTTCCTGCATTACACACCCGGCGTTCAGCGCGAACGTCCTTACGGGCTGGAAGTAGCGTTTCGAATTCCTGCCCGTGCCACTGTTGAGCTTTCGATCGATTTTGATTACATCTTTCTCAAGTGGCAAGAGTACCCGCCCGATGCAAACCATGGTCATTACATTCCTTCGTCGATTATCTCGCTGCTGTTGTCCTCCGCCCGTAACTACACGTCCATTCCACGGGAAGCAGCTCTCTTCCGCGATTCGTTCAATGCCACACAGCTTGCGGGATATTTTCTACAGATACGAACGGAATCATTGCTACTAACGCTCCCAACACCAGATTTCAGTATGCCGTACAATGTGATATGTTTGGCCTGCACCGTGGTAGCGCTTGCCTTCGGTCCAATACACAACATCTCGACCAAGCGTATCGTGGCGAAAGGCAAAGAAGCGTCCAAAACATCGCTCGGAGAGAAAGTGAAACAATTTTTCAAAAGCAAATCGAAAAAAGCCAAAGAGGATCAAACCGCTAGCACCGAGGATTTGAATGCACCCGATACAGAATAAAGCGAAAACAGTTCAAGACACTAGTCAAAAATGAAAAAAAATACATTTTTTGTGGTGAAGAAAGGTTCAACCTTCCAAAAGGTAAGATTCAAACACCCTGATACACAGTTCAGTATATGTATTTTATTGAAATAGTAAAGGTGACCACTAACGGCGGGTCACTAAGTCTTATGTAAGTAAACATCATCGAATAGCATGATGGAATTTACCGAAATCTACGCCTAGTATACCCGGTCCTGGTAGCTATTGTCCTGCGGCTTTGCCTGCATATTCACCATTTGCTGCTGGTAGTGCCGTATGTGTCCCGGCCGTCTGGGTGGCGTCAGATACTCAAACATGCTCTGCGTGTGCTGTGATAACATCTTGCTCAAATCGCACGGCATTGGATCGGTCCAGAAGAAGTCGTGGTTTAGGGCTGTGTCCGCATCGATACGCTTTTTCGGATCCAACATTAACAAATAATCGAGCAGATCGATACCATGCGGATCCTTCACGTACGGACGCAGCCGCTCGCGTACTTTGCGCTTGTGTCCCATCGGCAGTTCCATTTTGTGGAACAACTCAAGATTTTCCACATCCGCCCAGACATCGTTCGTGAATGAACCGCACAGCTGGGAAATAAGAATAAGCTGCTGCTGTTCCGTCGCACCTTGCATGATGGGCGATCGGGTCCACATTTCGGCCATGATACAACCCGCACCCCACATATCGACGGGTGGACCATAGTTACGGTCGCCGAGCAGCAGTTCCGGTGGTCGGTACCAAAGCGTCACTACACGGTTGGTGTATCGATTCGGTAAACCGTTCTTGGAAACGCTAAATGCACGAGCAAGACCAAAATCTGCCAACTTAAGGACACCGTTTTTCGTTATTAGCACATTCGCTGCCTTCATGTCACGGTGCAGAATCTGTGGCCAAATGAAAACAAAAGATTTTGAATTACGAAACGAAGAAGAAATTGAAAACTTTCAACGATTCGCCATACCTTATTGCTGTGAATGTAGTACAGCCCGTTAAGGAGCTGTTGCATGACCTTTTTAATTTCGCCCAGATTAAACTTCACATTAATGTTAGACAACAGTCCGGCCAGATCGTGCTCGCAAAAATCAAAAACCAGATAGAATGTGGATCTGTAGCGATTCTGTACGGTGGCCTTGGTGCGACAAATCTCAATCAAGTTCACCACATTCTCGTGCTTTAGTAGCTGTAGAATGCGAATTTCGCGCAATGCCGTAATCGGAAACTAAAATGAAACAAAACCAACATGAACATGCTGAATCTACGTTAGGGTTTGGTCAGTTCCAATACTTACCCCTTCTTTTTCATTTTCCATCAGCACCTTCTTGAGTGCGACAAACTTTTTGGTCGACTTCTTTTCCCTTGCCTTGAACACCTCACTTAGATCGTCGGACGGAAGGATGCATCACCGGCCAGACCCGTCAGGAGAAGGCAAGCAAAGCATACCAAAAGAACCGTATATTGAATGTGGCGTTCAATCGTACCTAAATCAGCACCACTCACCCGAAAGTTCCTTGGCCGATCTTGGTAACCTTCTCGTACTTGCTTGACTCATCGCAGTACGGGAAGTCATAGTTTTCGATGTACTTTTGCTTGTCAGCTAAACTGAGCATGGTGCTTGATGTCGACATTTGCCCGCTGGTGCTGGAATGTTCAGTTGCACTCATGCTGACACGGTGCTGAATGTGGAGAAATTACGTTTACTTTAATTTTATCTGGAAAACTTTGCTCCCCGTGCGTGTTTTGGTGAATGTTTGTGTTTTCGGTAGTGATGGACTGTTTGACATTTCGGAACAGCAGTTCCAGTAAACGTCAACAAAGATTGACGATGTTCCGACCAGGAATGACCGCTCCGGATGGAAATCTTTTTTTTTAACACACGTTATTTCAATCATGCGTAAATAATTGAAGTCTACGCAAACTTACATTATATTATGAAAGAGCAAAAACGATAACAGTTGTGTTCACTTATATGCCCCAAGGATTGCGTTTTTATATATTTAATCACGGTTATAACAAAACATAGAGAACGTAACTAATGTTTGCGTTAAATGCACAGTTTAGGAATTTTATTCACTTTTCCATTTGTTTTAGTTTCTTATGAAGATATTACTAACAAGCACGTTGCCTAATGATATGTTACTTGATATTCAATATTTCTTTGGAGATATTCAAAATAATGATTTTAGTACAACACAAATTCAAATTGACCGTTGGACCGTTGCATCAACTTTTTCAAAAAACTTTACGTTACAATCCTTTTTATTCCCAGTTTGACAAATCTTTTGAAGAGCAGGGAACTAACGATATAAGCAAAAGAGAAATAACGATTGTAAATTCCATCAATTATTTATTGCAGATGAACCACATTTCTTTCATTTCGAATCAGAAAACACAATTTACACAATCATTATTTTATTCAGTAAGAGCAGTTCCTTTTTCCCCCTTTTTCCTTCATTTTGGTCACACTGACCGTGGAACCTAGCCGGGAGTCATCGCACTTAATTACCAACAGCGCTCATGCTCTAACCACAAGATAAAGCTTCTCTGTTTCGTCCTGTATTCGCAACAGCATCTACGTTATTTGTGTTATCAAGTAACAAACATTTTAACGTGTTGTTTTTCCTACCACGAAAGGAAATGTCCTTTTCATCAGCGCTCAGCTGTTGTATGCTCTATGCTCGGGACGCTGGATACATTTAATAGGTAAGGAAAAGCGTCGAAAAACTAACACAAGAGTTTATAATAAAAGGGCTCTTCAAAAGGTACTTCCAAGACGAAAACCGGGGGCACAAATAGGGTGCATAGTAAATTGTAGCGAAACTTTTCCTTTGTTCATTCTCGAGATTGGGATTTACCTTGAATAGGGAGGATGGGTGACCGGTTAATGGAATGTTTTTTTTTTAATTCGAGCGAAACATATACAGTTTTGATGTTCGTATTGTTTGAAGGTTTTGCAATAACCCATAATAAATTACAATCGATTTTCGAGTTCTTCCGAATATTTGAGCAGTACTTTGGAATACTAGAATCCGTGTAATTCCTAGTCTAATGATGAAATCCCGTGTATACGAAGCAGGGTACAGCCTCCTAAAAAAAATCTAAGGAGTCAGTCAGTTGTTTAACACTTCATCATCATCGTCACGATGCGTTTTTTTATCAACAGGAAAATTTCACACGTCGTACAATTGTTTTTTACGCGTTATGATGAAACCTTACCGACTCCCGATTGCCTTTCTGTTTGCCACTACCTCACAAACGATGTGAGGGTTGTAGTACAGTGTAGGGCGAAACCACTAGGGGTAGGACGATAAAATGGTATCTACGGTCAACAAACAACGGCAGCATACAAACACCGCTACGCAATGTGCGCAACCACCTGTTGCTTCAGCAATACAAAAGTTAACGTGCACTTTTCTTTTTTTTCCCGCAAGTTGATATTGTATTATTGTTGGTTTGGTTTTCTCAAACTTCTAAGTTTCCCACCACTGTGTCGTTCCTATCTTTGCAACAGCAATTTTCAATAACATTTATCACAATATACAATATTTTCCATGAGCTATCCTCCTAGTAAAAACGAGTGTATGGGCAGCATTGCCTCACTGTGTGTAAAGAGACAAACCTATGTAGGATGATGCCACTGTTACCGGAATTCGGATTCGGACAAAGTCCGAAAAACTGTTAAATTTGTTTGATTTTCATCACATTTTGCGACTGCTACCACGTTCATAAAATACGCGCTCCCTTGGAGGACGAATTACCGGTACGGTACATACATCGATTAAATACGTATACATACATCGTGCAACGTGTGGCTTTGTCCTTTCCTCTTTGTCAAGCGTTAAAATAGTTATGATGCTATGACTCGCTAATATTGATACCGATGATAATAGCGATGAGAGCCGTATTAACTATGCAGCGGTAGAAAAACGAGCCACGGGTTTGTCCTATTTCGAGGACAAACGAACACGTTACAATTTCGGTGCATTAGCTAATGGTATCGGCAGATAGAGAAGCAAAGAAAACATAAGATCTTAGATACTAACAAAAATAATGGATAAACGCGAGTTAGCAAAGGGACGCACACGGACAGTATAGCTACGAGATGAAGATGATGACTTATAGTACTGGTTATACCTAGTGTGAAGTTAAAGGAAATATGGTGTAGTGTATATATTCGAAAACAGCACATTTGCTATGCATCCACGTGCATGCTTTGCTTCCTGTTTCTGCTGCCCTTCAGCGTACAGTGCAAGCTTTGCCTGCCCTTATGTTTCATTCTTAAATAATAATGCTCACTTAATGCTTTCCTTCCCGCTAATCGTGCACTGGGGCTTGATGCGTCAACAACACCACTTTCCTCGTTCCAGCCAGTAGCAGTGCTGGGATATGATGGTGGTGATGGTGGTGGTGTTTAGTATAATTTGTGCTCCTCTTCCTGTTTTTAGAAGCGAATAAATCCCATCGCTTCATCATTCGAACGAACCATGGTTCGCTTCCGTACGACCAATCCCTTCGAATAATGGTATGCATTTTGTATGGCGCACGTGCTGTTCCTTCACATGCTTGCTCGCCGGTGTGAACCGTTCGTTCGGTTTCATTTTCCTTCTCAGATGTCTTGTCGCCGTGTCATGCCACCGTTGATAATAGCAATTATCGGTATGCAAGGTGTAAAGGAGGTGCGCGGTGCTTCCAGTTTGTTTTGTTTAATGATTACCAGTTCATATCATTTAACCTCGCATCGGCACATCGGACGGCTCCAAACACCGTTCCATTCCAACTCCATCTACCGTTGGATCTATGTCGGTGTTTCGGTTGGAAATTCAACCTTTGGCTTCGGGAACAGTAACGAAAGGAACAGCTTCAGCACGGCCATAACTACACCGCGCACCGAGGGCGTCGATGGAAGGGCGGCAAACAGCAACCCCCATCGTGCCCGTCCATAGCTAAGCAGCTGGCTCAGCTCGGATGCAGCTAGTGGTGGTGCACCGATCGAAGAGAATGGTAGCAGTGAATCTTAAATGACCACCGATGAGGACGCTGTCCGTTTCGCCACCAGCAAATCGTTGTGTGACATCACGATGCCACCAATCAGTGACACTAGCGCTCGATCCAGCCAGGTTACTGGATTCGGATATACTAGACCACCCTCATAGAAACCGAGATGGCCACCGTTTGCAAGCTCGATATAAAGCGATTGGTTGTGGCTAGCTGTGAGAAACAGAGAGAGAGAGAGAGAGAGAGAGAGAGAGAGAGAGAGAGAAAGAACCATTTTCAGTATCACATAAAACTAGCTAAAAGTTCGGAAGATGAACGAAGCAAAGCGTGCCACTCACAGGCAAATTGTTTCACCGGTTCGAGTAGATTATCCGGCACCAGTGGGTCATCCCTTGCGTTCACAAACACCATCGGTCGTTTGATGTTGGCAAGATAGTTTAGCGATGAGCTCCAGCTGTACATGTCCTTTACCGTTGGGAACTGATGCACCCGGCGCGTGTACGCTTCGTCCAGCTCCGGTAGCGTAGCTGCAGCTGCAATGTCCCGCTCGTTCAGCTGATACCGCTGCTTGATGTCGTCCGACAGCAGTACGTGCCGGTGCTTCATGATGATGCTTTTCACGTTCTCGGTCAGCACGTACAGGTAGAATCGGTGGAAGTTTTGCCACTTCAACAACCATTGGGTGGCACTAGATAAGAGGACAACAAGAATTATGAATCCACATCATCATCATCACAAAAATACGGGCACCAAACGAGGTGTAAGCTCTCGGTGTAATACTTACACCACCGCATTATAGCCCTGGCAGATCGAAACGCCACCGATGATGTTGGCCGGCCGCTTTGCCTCACCGAGATACTTGGAGATGAGGTTACCACCGAGCGAGAAACCGACGGACACGATGTTTGTCGTGGGATACTTCTTTAACAAGCTATTTATCATTGCCGAGTAGTCGTCCGTATGACCTGCAATGTAAAAAACCCGTTGCGGTTTAAACTACTTCCGTGGAAGCGACCGAATAACAGTGGGATAAGAGATACACCTACCGTACGTGAATATTCGGCTCGATGTCACCTGCACACTGTCGAGGACACCGATATGATTCAGCACCGCACACCGATATCCGTGGCACTGGGCGTAGTGCACAAACGTGCGAATGTACACCGATTCGGACGAGTTGCCAATTCCTGGACAAATGGCAACGGTAATGTCGTCTGTCGGGATGGAGGAAAAAAAACGGAAAAGCAGAAAACATATGACATCACATTAATAAATGCCCCAAAGTTCTCACGGAAAAACTATAATGTGCGTGTCACGCAAGCTACTAGTAGTACGACCACCAGACGCGGGGTGCATTTCAACTTTGATGCTTGATCTTTTGAACAGGTTCACCTACCTTCGACCGTCGTAATTAGCGGCTGGTATAGATCGTACGTTAGCGTGGAACCGTCCGTCAGCGCAAGGTAGACTCGTTCGCCTAGAGGCCACGGACATTTGACGCGCCCCACAATACTGTGAATTATTGTCTGGATGTGTCCGCTAAAGCCCCACAGGCGGGTTGGAATATATCTGGTAGGGATGATAGAAGAAGCAAAGCAAGGAAAGTAACATTAGTATCCTTTCAGCATAAAATTCACGTTTTCCTTCAATAGGAGCAGCGCGTGTGCCTTGGGACGGTTTTTAGGGTTATGCGATTGGTACGAATCGATAAGAGGACGGTCAACACGCGCACTGGGTTTTGTAGGTGGTAAATTTTCCAACAGCCATGCTAACAACGAAACGCCGTAGTGAAGAAAACAGAGAAAAATCGCAGGTAGCAATCAAATAGAGGTTAAAAGGTGGTACACAAAGCACGTTATACACATCTGCCCTACCACTACCGAATGGGTTTCCGTGAACCGTGATAAGAAACTTCATCTTGCCATTTCTTATTTTCGAAGGAAGGTTAAAGGTTACGTTCGCCGCCAAGGATTCCTTGGTACTTGTCTCTTCCTGTTTTACAATTTGATGTATGGGATTTGGATACAGTTTGGTGGTCTTTATTGGGTACCGTACAGAACATAGCGAAAGCACAACAATATCCTTACTGCTATCGGTGGAAATCTGCACGAGACGTACCATACCCCTTATAAATCAGTGACAACGCGTACACAAGCTACACAAACCGCTGTGCTGGTGCCTTCTTCGATATGCGTATATATCCGTTGGTTGCACGCAATCGGTTACTCTGGCTACTCTGGAAGGATTGGCTTAACCATCCAATCCGGTATACCTTCTGGCACGTGTACACGTGTCGGTGGCGTTGGTGTAACTTTTCTGCCAAGGTGAACTAGCGGATGCACATTTTCTTTACGGGGCATAAGGCAGAGCTGGTGTACCTGATGGGACTCCTAACCAGCTGGATGCATTTGTTCCAAGTACACGCGTTTTCACCCATCTTGTTTCGTTTGCAGAACTGGCAAACTGGGTGCTCCATTGTGGTGGAAATAAAGGAAATTATGTATCGTGGCAAATAGCCTTGTTTAATCGCAATCAATATTTGTCCTAATCTGACAAAGATATCTACCATCAAATGGTACAGATTAAGGGTCGGGTAAAATGTTCATAACAAGAAGAATGATTTAGTGGAAGAAATGCATTAGTTTTACTTCAACTTGAAAACTTCATTTAACAGCTTATGAATTGTACGATTTGAGTGAAATTGGCATCGTTTTGATTGTTAAACCGTTGCAAAAAGTAAATTGCTCACACATAAAAGTATTAGATCTTTGTCTCAAAAACATGTTCGGACTAAAGTACTAAAGCTTCTTCTTTTGGTCAATTCTGTTAGTTTTTAATGAATCGCTAGCATCCTAAAAAGGCCACTTGTTGATAATAAAGATAAAAAAAGTGTTGAATTGAAATTGGAATTAGAGCAACTCACAATATAAGATTTATTTCCAGTCCCACCAAAAAGACCCCAATATCACATCCTGTAAGGTCTATTTCGCAACTCCAGTCGATATCTGTTTAACGAATCTATTCTATTTCTATCTTCTGTCTTCAAATCTAGGTCTATTTCCTTCGTATATTTGTGGTGTAAAATAAGTTAACTTAGCGTTTGTGGTTTAAAACTGTTTTATGGCCAAACTTTAGGTCCGGGGGCGATTTTACGAGATAATCGAAATCACTACGGTCATCTACTGTGAAAAGAAAAGAATTCCCAAACCTAACATCAGTAGTAATGAAAGCAGTGCTAAACAAACACTTCCAACACACAAGTGGTGCATCTATTCCTTATTCAAATTGACTCTCGTTAAGTAAAGTAACCTTTTTCACAAAAATCTAATCCAATCTTTCCAAAACTGTTTCCAAACAAGTTTTCTTTGGTACAGGCACGGTACAAAATATCCCATTCCCATTTATGCGATTTGCTATGATGGCCATTTTCCTGGAAAACTTTTACCCAAAAACCTTCGCACCACGAAGGAAAGTTGTCGCTGGGAAAAATGTCGATACGAACAACAACTCCTAGGATGATGCGCTTTATCCTTCAGGGCAACGGAAAAAAGGAACGACAAACGGGACTAACACCCCAAAGGAGATTTAAAGTTTTCCACACAGCTGCTTACAATCGATTTACCGGTAAGGTTATAATTTTCTCCCAGGTTAGCAATTTGCTGGTGCTATCGTGTTAAGCGTGATTGTGCTGTGTTTCACTGGAAGCAGCAGCATTTTTATCATTCACAGTTTGTTTGGCGCCAATAGTTTCCAAATGGTGTGTGATCTGTTCACCACTGGACAAGTCTCTGCAATGGATGGAATAGATGGTAGTGGCCGATGTCGTTACTGTAGGCGGTACCTGGTGTCATATTAGCACGAAACGGCTCTAATTAAAGGGTTGACATTGTCCCGGACATATCTAATAGTCACCGCACAACGGAGAATATTTTATGATAAAAGTTTGAAGGTTTTTTGAATTATTTGAAATAAACATTGTTTAGTGTTTGCTATAATGCTATAAAATAGTTCCAATGATATAAGGTACAAGGATTCTTAATGTGATGTAGGTCAGGGTTGTTTGAGGAGCAATTTTGTGCGACAATTTTTCCACAGATTGCTTTCACACCATCCGGTCCCAGGATGTAACATATGTAATTTATTTGCGTGCTTGAAATGGCCAACACAGATTTCGAATCTAGAAAGAAGCATTGTTGCATTGCAGTAGTATAATAGTATTCCACATGGGTTCAGTTCAATGTTTTATCGCTGTGTCACCACCATGCTTTTATCGGAATGAAATGTAAATTGCTCTGTTCTTTATATTTTGTAATACCAACGGCAAGATATGACACATTTTGTTGTACTTTATACCTGCTGTTCAGTGATCATTTCAATTTACACACCTTCGCCGTACATTTTTGATTACTCAGTGAATGCTCTGAATGGATACAAGATTGAGCATGCATTATGAAGCACCGAAATGTTGCTGCTGCTTCTGTCGAACTTTTCACACCGAAACATACATTCATAATAAATTGATCGGAATTTGTTGCCGGCTCACTCGACAGCGAATAAATTACGACGCACACGACGTGTGGAGTGGAATGATTTATCTGGCCATCCGTCCTCAACGTACGGAAAAAGGGATCATCTTTCAAAGTGGGACCATCAGCAGTCAGTAAGCAAATCCGACGTTATTCGTTTTCTCTGCTTTCCATTCCAAAATCAATCGACGATGACATACGGTGTGTGATGGTGTCGCATGTTGAAAAGAAGGTAGGAAGGTAGGAATGATAAAACGATTCGTGTTCCATTAACACGTTCCACTCGACCCCCGTATCAGTACACTGCTGAACGTGATTTTATTAATAAAAAATAACATCCATTTCATTACACGTGAGACTTGTTTTCTTTTTAATTTGATAATGTACCAATAGTGTGTTGGAATAGTAATTGGAGTGGAAATAAATTTGTTTTTAAGTATTCAAAAGGCTTCGTCTAATTATTAGTTAATTAATTTAATCGAACTCACCATACTAAACCCATGTAGACAACGAAGTTTGGGTGTTCCTTCATTCTAAACACTATCATTTTATTAATTTTAAAAAGGAAAAGCGATTAAGGTAACGACTAGTTTGTTGTTAAAAAGGAATCCTCTCATGTTTGTCGCAACATAAAAAGAACGAAGTGTGTAAAGGGAAGGAATATTGCTTGGTTGTAAAATTTAATTGAGTCCAAGATCATGTTGCACTTTATACAAACAACCGTGTCCATGGGGATCGAGTTCGGTCCGGTTCGGAAAAGCTTCAGCAAAACCGGCATGAAGTATTTCTGTGTAACCGAAACATCAGACGACTTTCGGCGACGAGACATGACGGAAAAAATTGGGAACAAGCTTGGGAACATCATTATTCAGTGTCCTGCGGCGAAGTGGCACGTTTTCCTTCTTTAGAACCGTGTCATGAGACTTTGTGGAAGGTATCAACGAATGCGATGATGTAAGCGATTTTAGATGACCTTTAAAAAAAAAGGGACCCGTCTTGATCCACTTTTTCAAATCATCCGACAAATCCGTACTAAATCCAAGGATTCGGTTGAATTTACCCGACGGGCTAGGGGCGCTTTCACTCATTTTTTATTCCATTTCGAAGTCATCTCGGTTGGATATAGTCTGCAATCATGAACAAATTGATTTCGGAATGAATGTGTAAGTCACGAAACTTTCCGTTGGTTAACTTATATGCATCAAACGTGTGCATCTGTAAACTGTTTGGTTTGAAGAATTCATTAATAGAACCAAATGTAGCAATTTCCGTTGGTAAATGTCCTAGAATAAATGCTTCTTCCACTTGTAACGAAATAGATAATGAAATTAAATCCGTACTATTATGCAATCCTAATTGACTTTCATTTATTTGACCAGATATATGGTTCTTGTTAAGCTCTATAGTGAAGGACTCTTTCAGCATTACAAAACAAACAAATGTTTCATAGCTTTCGGGTATGCTAATTAATTTAATTAGCTCTTATTTACCTCATTATTATGATTGGTGTCATTCGTTAAGGATGAAGTAATTATTATGCTAAACACCAGCATCCCTTGCGGCTCGTTGACAATGAAACTCGAAATAATGAAAAGTGTGTGTGTGTGTGCGGATGCACTGTCTAAATGGAACAAACATCATTCGCACTAAACGCATTGTAAAGTAAGTAAATTAGTTATGGAAAAGCGAAAATAAAAAGGTAAATATAATGCTTATGTATGAATGAAGCACAACTTTATGAAGAAATCAGTAAGAGTAATGCATTTCTTGATAGAAAGATTATTCGACTTCTTCGTAGTAGCTCAAAATTTATTATATTATCCCACCATAGTGGGATAGTTAGATCGAAGCTGAACTTATATTAGTTACAGTGGCAAAGGTGTTCTATAACTCATGTTAGGCAACCCGCTCTCTCGGACGTTTCGGTCCAGAAGGCTGCAAATTTCTCTAGCTTAGAAAATTTTGAAAATTTGTTTCATTTAATTACATTCAGAAAACACGAATTCTCTTCATCGCCATTCAAAATCAATTACTTTTTTAAAGAATACGTTATAACCATTTATATTTCATATACCTATTGCACATATTCGCCATTGATTGATAGGATTCTTGCGAAATTGTAATTAAGGTTATTCTGACGAATATTTCAACCTTTTCGATAAAACGCCGGTTCAATTTACTGCCATTCATTGCCAATTCTACGAATATGGTTCATGTTTCCGGTTGGTAGCACTATCTTTTGGTTTGTATTTGAGTGAGAAGAACCCAATTAAACTCTATACTAGGTAGTCGAAACAAACAAAAATATTAAAACAAATATTCAAATTTAATCAAACACTTATATGCAGAAAAAATAACAATATTGACAAACTTCAGAAAGGAACCATAGAGTAGAAGTGATAATTATTCATTGCTCCCTAAAATGTTATATTCCATACATAATATACAGAAAACAATAGAATCGATACCGTGATGGTGACTAGTAATAGGAACTCCAGCGAGAAATTATGAATCCACCCAGATTCTGGAGTTGGAAAACCGGATTCGACTCCAGCAAAATCCGGATTCGACTCCAATTTCCAATTAATTTTCCTCATATTTTGTGTTTGTTTTTTAATAGATTTTCAAAAGCTTTAAAATATTTTTTTATGGATTTTTTCAATTGAAGTTGTCCATATTTTCTTCTAGGTTTCTTCTGGATTTTCCACAGTTTTCATTGGTATTTTTCATAGTTTTCAATTGGTATTGGAATTGAGTACCAATGTTTTGAAAGTTCCGTTATCATCGATGATTTTATTTGACCAGCTTTCATACAACCGTTCCGGAGACGACTACGAAGAAAATAGAATTTTACCCATCACTAATGCTGACATCTGGTTCAGCTTTTACACTCTTTCGTGGCCATGCTACAAACATTGACAACGGTGAAATCGACCTGCGACGGACGAATGACATAAGCTTCATAATCCATCTCCTAAATGTGATTGTTGTGGGATGGTCGCAAATCTTCCGGTTACATAAATCCGGCACCATGTTAAATCGCTGGCCAACCACTTCAATTTCCGTTTGTTGACCGCTGATCGGAAGGTAATTTTTCGCAGCCAATCATTTTGTGCGATAAATCGGAACAAAAAACTTCACTTGTTGGATGCGTGACAGCGTTAGAAATGGTGCTTTTGTAACGTAACGAAATAAAATGCATGATTTATGGAAGCTTTACACGAGCCGCATCAAGCACCACGGAACGTAAGTCGTGTGAAGAGCAGAATTTATGGTATGTTTAGTGTCACCAGACTACAACATCCATTAGAGACAAAGCCAGGAACGAAAGGACAGCGACAATAGAGAATCCTCTTGCCAAACCAGCCACACAGTCGATGGATTCCAGGCTGTGAGACTATTCATACGATGGGACTCGTTTCGTGTATAGTTTATTGTGTTTACGTTCGAATGCTTCTGACACTGGATTATGCAAGGATTCTTAAGTAAAGGTCCACGCCGGTTCATTACATACCACTGACTGAGGATTAAGGCAGCTAGGCTGACCGAAAGCATGCATTACTTCCTTCCCAAGCAACCTTCATTGGATAACGTTCCGGAATTGTTGCATGGTTGTATGATGTTGGCATTGGACAGACGAGTGAATTTACTTTACCTTCCCCAGGGCAGACTGATTAAAGGAACATAATTACAAAGCGAGATTGTGACCTACGGTCAAGCGTTTGAATGACATTTAATTAAATCGCATGGTATAGATCTTACAATTGTTCTTATATAAATAAGTACATGAAAATAAAGGCATGAAATAAGTTTTATATAAGGTTACAAATGTTGTTATTTCATTTGTTTTACAAAAAGGAAAAACTTTTTTTTCCGGAAAAAATGCTAATGTGTCATTTATCAACCGTAACAAAAATATTGGCCGCTCTTATACGCGGATGATCATTGATTTAAAAGTATGATCATTTCGTTTCACGGATTAACTAACATCACCGGTTGAATGACCGACCATGTCAAAACATCATAAAAGTAAAAAAGAAAAAAAACACACCCCCTTGTGATTATTTTTCGCATTACACAATATACGATCGCCTGCTCATACGCGAAAAGAAAGCAGCTCGCGGAAGCTAGGCATAAAACATACCGCTAGCAACGGGACAGCAACATAAAGCAAGACCAAAAAAAAAGGCAAAATTGCAAACTCTAAATGAAAATGAGAGAAAACGGCACATGAAAAAAAAACCGAAGTAAAAGGTTGCTCACAAATACAACGAAAGCAAAAAGGGAGCTTTGAGCGAAGTTAAAACACAATCAACATTGCAAAATGGAAAATTGAAGAGCGTAAGAAACATTGAGCGGTAACATTGTTTTCCTTTTTCTCTTCGACGGAACGGATGGACGGAATCGAAAGAAAAGCACAATCGTTGTGCAAGTGTAATCCCTACTACCGCGTAATGCATTGCACAGGTGCATCGTAATGCACGTGTTTTTGATGCACAGATGACGCGAGTGAAGAAATGAGCATGAAAAATACGTTCACTTCTAGACCATTGCAAGACCCAACAAAACAAAAGCATATCACCTAGACATTAGTGCACATGATACCGCCATGAATGAATGGCAAAAGGAAATGGGTTTTTATTGTATCTAGCTTGCATCATCTGAAGAGATTAACAAATTTACGTAACATATAAGCAGAGTGGATAAAATGGGAAAAACAAAATGAAAACAACACTCATTTTTTGTATTAAAAAAAGGTGGTTACAAGCAATACGGTGGCAAATAAAAGAAAAATAAGTTGCTGACGATGATTTGTAACAGAGTTCAAAAGTTACAACACTAATTTTTATGTTTTAAAATGGCATTGAAGTCCTAGTGTAATGCCTAATAAATTCAAGTCCTTATTAAAAGCTTTTATGGTAGAAGAAACTATTCATTTAGGGCTGGTAGTATTGCTATTAAAAGAAAGTTTCAAGATAAACATGTCTATTATTAAACTGAAATGCTTAGAAAAATGCTTCTAATTTGGCAAATCGGTTATATACGGCCATTGCTTTCTCAACACAGATGACAAACAGATGAGAAAAAAATTTAAAAAAGATTTTTTCAAATTGATGAAAACGTTTTCTCTAATGTTTGCATAACCAAAGCAAAGAAAATTGAAGGCCAAAATATGTTCTTTTTCTTTTTTTTTATTTTGAGGTATCCAAAGGTCTAAGATATACTCGTATCATCAAATCCAAATATTTGGTTAAAAATATTATCGTAGTAATATAGCAAATTCTAAAACCGTTTTAATTCAATGTATTCAATATAACATAAAAATTAATGTAAATTAAGAACTAATCATAGAAGAATTTTGCTTTCGAACGACGCCGCTCAAAACAGTTGCCCGGCATGATAATGATAATGATTTGACCAATCGGAAAATTGATAAAATTAACTACCAAAAACTCTCATAAATAAAAAAAAACATATCTCTACCTTTGATAATCAACGTTCATTTGGCTGAAAATTCTATCAATGAAATCAATATTGCTATTGAGTGTCATGAAGAATACTGGCGGTGTCCGTTTGGGGCTCTGGAAAACGTTACAGAAAGGGATTCCGGTAATTTGACAGCTTTCTGAGTTGTCAAGCAAATAGCCAAACATGCTGCCAATAACCCAAATTGGAAGCTTTTTGTTAAGCAGTTGAGCTTGATGATAGGCATGAATATATGTGTCTCTGAAACAAATCTTACTTAAACAAATCAAAAAGGAAATTTATTCCTAACAACCGAACGAATAGGGAAGGTTTATATATTAATACAATATTTATAAAAAAAATGCGAAATTAAAATAATCCTATCAGTAGCAACTTTATAACAAGTGTAATTAAAACGGTCCTGCCCGATCTCAGGCCAGACAGCATGATAAGGTGCTTTGTTAGTTAATGCCCATTATATTTTATCACCTTCACAACGTTAATCGAAATCAGACCAGTGCGACCAACGAAGACGGAACTGGGGAGAAAATCCGGTTATTTCCAATTAAATTTCGGCACACGAGTCGGTTCACTTATCGCTTGCCGTGCTGAATGATGCGACTGAATGTTAAAGACACTAAACAAGTAAAATCACGCCTTTGATAGCGTGATCGCTTAACCGGATTTAACAATTTCCAGAACCCATGAAACGTGGGACGAAGGTTTAATTGATGGAAGAATAATGAAACATGAAATTGCAGAAGGAAAACGTGAACCACATTGTCATTTTTGCTGAAAAGACACATTATCTATACTAAAGACACAGTAAGTAACTACCAAGCCGATTAGGATGGTTAATGATGATGATGTTGCTGATCATAAGCAAACGGAAGCCTCTCGAGCTAATGACCAATAGCATTAAAACCGAACGAACGAGGAGCGAAGTAATCGATATTGCGTTCAATGGAGTTTGATCAAAGTTTTCTTGAAGGATATTCTTGATCGTTTCACCTTTCCTCGCCGTTTACTTTTGTACCGTTTGTTTGAACGAATGTCAATTCAGCAATCGGACGATTGTTTGTCTTTAATTTGCTTTTATTAGGAGATTGCACGCAGCCTTTGGTTTGTGCGAAATATGTTTGCGAATTTTCCATTTCGAAATGCAAAATATGGTTGTACGGTTATTGCAGTTTTTGTTTGGAATGTTTTATATAATTTCTTCTTTATAATTTAATTGTTTTTAGTAAGAATTTAATATTGCTTAAGCGAATATTACGGCAATCTTTCTTAACACGCGTGTGTTAAAGTGTTTTCAGCTTAGTTTAAGAATGTTGAGAATCAGTGAAACAAAACAATACATCAGCGATTTTATTAACTTATTTTAATAAGCAACATTTTTAGTTTCAAGTTTAGCCACATAATCTAAACAGTCAAATGCTATGAAATATTTTAATCACAGAACAGAACTGTAATTATGTATGCGCAACATAATTTAAAATTTTCCTTGAAAGACAATAATGTCGTTACTTTGAATAACACAGACATTAGTTTGAATAACAAACATGTTAACAACAAAATGGTGGAAAACATTCATTTGAACTTCATACATATTGAGCAGCATTGTGTTTCCGCAAAATTTATTAAATAAATAAAAAGTGGACAATTTCGCCGAAAAATATTTTATTCCATTGCAATAAAATAATAGAGTTAAAAAAAACTAAAACACTCGGAAGATAGGGGCCACTTTGATGTGTTCCTGCGTCGACACTGTTGACATTGACGCGAATGAAACAAAATGGACATTTATTTTTTTATTGCATTATGAATTGGAACAGTTTTGTTTCAGCAAACATGTAGGTCGTATAGCTGAACGTATCATTTTATTTGTTCTCTTAAATACGCTTATAACACTGTTTAGTTCCATTCACCGTTCCACCGAAAGTTTAAACGAGAGACAAAAAACTACCACAATAAACAGCTCGTCATGTGCAGCATTTATCAGGGGAATTTTTCATGAAACTACGAACATTTTTCACCCGAACGACACCAGACACTTGTGCACTAACAAAACACCACCTACAAAAGATGAAAGACTGCAAAAGCTTAAACTATATTTGGATGCATTCCAAAAAATGTGCATCATTTGTCGCATCCTTCATGCACATTTCGGTGCCTCTCTTTACGTTGCACATCGGTGCATTTATGTCCCGAAATGCTATAATGAAATCATAAACTTCGGAAGCGTCCTAAATTCCACGTTTGTAGAGCAAAACAAACAGAAGTTTTTAAAGGTGAAAACATAGAAATACACGAGAAATTGCCCCACATAACTAATAAAGCATATTCAGAGGGCATCCGGGTTTGGGTGCATTTCTTTGCTCACTAAAAATTGTAAATTAAACACATTAAATTTGTTATGATACACGTTTTCATTTGAGCATGCTTGAGACTCATGTCTCATGTGTGAGTTTTTATAGATCATGAAGAGAAGCTTTGGTGGAAAAATTGATAGTAATTTAATTCGCTCCAACACCTACAGACACACATTATGGTCGGGTGATAAGGTTGTTAAAATGAGTTTTCCTCTTTCCAAATCACACCAAACGATGAGACTCAAGCGTTCCTACTAGTGGTTTGCATTCTCAATTTGTTTCTTGGCTCCTATTGTTACTTATAAAACTTAAGGCGCTCATGTCCAAGTTGAAATCATTAAAAAAAAACATAATAAAACGAACTTCTTCCTACAACTTTAGCGCCAGTACGGACAATCGGTGGCACGTGAACAAGAACCAACCAACGCCTTTGTCTCGACCAGCTTCCGGTGACGTCTAGCGATATGTCTGAGATATCAGCATCGAATCCTTTTGTGCCAATGCATCCAATGCAGGTGGGAAAGTGCAGCTATCGTATCGTGTTTGGTTTCAGATGAAATGATACAATTTTCCCACCGGACGTGAAAAACTTGTCCGTCGTCTTAGCCTCGAGAACTCTTCAATGTGCCAAAAAAACGTCTCGACTCCCTGTTGTCCTTGCATTTCTCCATTTCAGGGACTTCTTTTGCAGCTCGTTCAAATTGAAGGGCAGGAAATAGGAAATGAGTAACATATTCCGCTCCACAATTTTTATTTCGTCCTTACACTTTACTCAAGACGATTATTTGTACGACATTCCTAAGGTTCCGAACGAGAAAAAAAAACCCTTTGTTTGTGCGATTCAAAGGTTAGCGCGAGTTTGTGCTCGCAATTCGGTTGGAAAGTACAACTTTATGCGCTGACCTTTTTTAAGACCCGGTAAATGGCAAAATACGAATCGCTTTTACGAAGGATTCTTTCACCGAAATCATTGTACTGTTTTGGGTGCTTTGTGCCAAATTTTTCACCCTCTTCCGTGAGCAGAGTAGTACTCCCGGAACATAATAAATACTTAATAATTCGGTTCCCCAGCAACATCTGTGATTGAAAATGTGAGGCTTCCAAAAGCAGGCAATCTAAAAAAGAAAGCAATCTAAAAAGAGTGAAGAATCAGATAAGTAAGTACAACAAAAAATTTTTTGCGCATTTGTGAAAATCAACCAGTCAACGTGTGATTGTGTGGAAACGTTCCTACTCATGTGACGTTGCTATTCATACACTCGACTCAATTAGAGCAAATTGAAAATGATTCAGCGCTCCCGAGGCTTTTCACGTGCTCTTCTACTAGCCGAATCGAATCCATTTTGTGTGAGAGAAAAAAATAGTACAGTCATGTAGTGAAGAAAGAAAAAAAATTGCCACAAACATAATTGCAATTCAATTAGAATTGTTGAGTCGTATATAGGCAGTCTTTAAAAACGTGACATATTGTATAAAACACATTTCTCACATTTTATTCCACATTTTAAATTAACACTTCTCGCAAGGGTAAATAAAATTAATATTCAACTTCACATAATTTCATGCGGCAAGTTCAACCGAAAGAGCAATATCATTGAAACAGAATGCCAAGAAAAAAAATCAATGATGACACGAAGTAATTGAAAGGTCAATTAAATTTCCCCTGCTAACAGATTTACATCAGCCAAGTCAAGCGTAAAAGAAAGTTATCATTTTCCTGCCCATTCACAGCTACGCCAAGTACTTTCAGCGCACTTTTCGCATCTTTTAAAAAATCTGATGATGAAGTACACTTCTTCAACACGTTCTTAATAGACGCAGAAGGCAAAGAACTAACGATAACCTTTTAAACATAGCCTATGTCTATGAATGGAAAAACTTCAGCAATAAAACCGCATAACTTCACACTATGGCCACGGAAAAGCTTTACCATCTGGCATGCCGATTTTCATTCCCGTTGACCACCACACCACAGTCACAGTCGACTGCTGCATCATCGAAGTAATTAAACACTCAAAAGGGAGGCCGGAAGACAAAGTTCATCCTCGTTAAGCGCACCGGAGGTATAGATAAAGATTTACACAAAAAATACTTATCTCTTTCCCTTTGGAGCTTCGACAGCCTTGTCAGGGTGGCGAGATTAAAGGGCAAATTAAACGCAAGAAGAAAAGAAAATCAATAACTACGAATAGAACGATGGTTGATGACATCGGTCATTTGCAGCCAATCAACCGAATCTCGTTAGATGCTTTTCGTTTCGTGGAAGGGCCACGTTATGAAACGTAGAACAGAAAAAGAAAAAGGTTCGAATAAACGAACTTAGAAAAAAAGAACCTTATTGCGCTTATTGTTAAACCAAGACCGTAGATATTAAAAAATGAATGAATGGAGAAAAATTGCACGATAGCCATTTCACATGGCGTGATGTACAATTTTCCCACGAGGGTTTCGTTACTTTCTTCATCCTTCGTCTATATTTTGTCATGATTTAGTCATTTATTATACTTTTCGCAACAACAACAAAAAAAAGGAAAAGTTACAATTGTCGCTTCACTACATCGATTTATCGGAATGAAAACTGCCGCGCTTGAATGAGAAGATGTTTTCCCTTCCTTCAGTTTTCATTCATCCGATGAAAAGTGAAAGAATTTCCATTTCACTTCACTGTGCAAAACCTTGCACAAAACCCACGACATCAACCTACACACTGTGCAACTACAAATTGGTCATTTGTTCAACCAATCAGTTCTTTTTTTTCGCTTCACAATTGCGTCTCTTCGCTCGGGGTTGTTTTACCCTACCAGACCCCTATGCATCTCAATTTATTGAACACTTGAGTGTCTCTTTTTAGTCCGGGGCACATTTATTGCTGCATCAGCGCGATCCGTTTCGCTTTCTACCCAACCAGGCGTGACGTCGATTCCGACCAGAAGCGACGACGACGACATTGTGGACGACCGGAACCACCAAAGCCGCTAAAGTAACCGGGGTCCATCATTATTATTATTGTCCTTCCTATCGTTGCAGTACAATCGAGTTAAAAGCGTTTTGTTCCAACATCGAACGCCGGTGGCCACGCGACAAATAATCACCGTGGACGTTTACCATCCTTTCCATGGATCCTTTGTCCTCGTATCAGTCCACTTGAAAGTTTGATTTCACCCAGCGACAAGCAATCGGGAAAGAAAGGACATCCATAAAATCCTCCGGAGCTGCTGAGATGGTGGGATGTTAAATGAGCTGTGAAATATTAAATTTTCATTGTGCGAAAAGATATCACGTTTCTTTACATTCGCTTTCAGTTTAGGTTTTGGGGCTTAGGAGAGACCCCAATAATATCATAAATTTATTTTAGCTATTTTAACAAAATGAATGATTCGAATTTCCACTTGAAGTTATAAATTTGTCAATAACAGATAAAATGCATAAATTTGCGAATAAAAATGAATGATCTTTTCATAATAAAAGTCTTACCATACGAGATGGGAGCTGTCTTTGAACTGATCAGTATTTGGCACTCTACTTACTCGACTGACACAATAAAAACTTTATTATAGCATTATTAAATTGTAATATATTAATTTAGAAACCGAAAACTATCCACATTTAGACCTGTAATTGGTCTTTAAAAGCAACTTTAATTCGCCTTAAAAGGCTATACAGCGGTCCGTAAACAATCCGTCACACTAAGTAGATATAACTTCACTAAGCCTATGATACAAAGTTCAGTTAATTAAAACCCTTTTTTGCTACTAAGCAAAGTGTGTACATTGCGTTGGGAACTCAACTTAAGTTATCATCCGTAGCACCAACAACACAAAAACGGTCGTCAAACATCACCACCTTCGCTACCAACATGGCACAGTTAAGAACGAACCCATGGCTTCGTTCATTACTTAATTGAAATACAAAACCGCCTTAGCCGGCTTTGTGACACACACGATGAACATGTGAGTAGCAGGATTTTATGGCGTTTATAACAGCCGGCTACTGGCAGTGCCACTGCCTTACACGAACCAACGTTGTCTGTCTTTAAACATCCTCAACGAACCAATTCAACGGTGGCGTCAAGCATTCATGTTTGCAAAGCCGTAGCTTACGTGCCCGATGGGAGCGAGAAGATGATTTGTAGGTGTTTTTGCATGCTAAACTAGGTGAAAGAACACTCCCCAAAAATGGCGTTTACTGTCGCTAAGGGACCGAGAAAGTGTTTAAAGGCGAATTTTAAATTACCCTGCTGTGACAAGGTTCGCTTAATTAGATTGATGTAAGCTTTGGAGAAACCTAATAGCCTTTGTCGTGACTTTACCCGCCGAGACAGCGTGTCAGACAGGCAGAAAGATGTAGATTTTTAATCAGTTTTTACTGACAACGCTGCTGCTGTTGGATAAGGTGTCTTTAAAATAATACACTCTTTAAGTGAACGATACATCATCCAACGGTTGGTGATATTGGTGCAATCATCTAGAGCAGAGTTGTTGGAGAGTTGTAATTCTTCAATAAAAATCAAAGAAAGCAACAACTTAATGATACGTATTAAAGTTTAACAGCGATGAAGCTTGACAAAATTGTCAAACGAAATATGAAAATCCTATTCAACTCAAGTCCAACAATAATTGTCTTTTTAACATTTTTTTGGATGATAGGCAACATAATTTCTTCTTTGTGACACACTATAACGGCGAAGGTTTTATCCTGTTATTTCTGGATTTCTTCGCTCTTGTATACACATAGCTGTATATAGCGTATCTAGCGTTCAGAAGATCAGGATGGTACTAATGATGGGAATTCCAGAGTGGAATTCACTCCGACTTCGGAGCAAGAAAACCGAATTCAACTCCAATAAAATCTGGAGTCGACTCCGTATTGCTCCGAAAGTCAACTCTGTGGTTAAGTTCCGCATTATTCCGTAGTCGAAGACGAAATTTATTGAATCTGTAATCAACTCCGATGGCAATTCTGGTGTTCAGGTGTTTACTCCGATGTCAATTGCGAACTGTACACCAGAGTGAACGTTGAATTTTTCTGCATTATGTCACGAGATTTCAAACTATTTTCAAATAAGTTTTTCCCAGTTTTACTAAGTTTTACTTTTTACTAAAGTTTTCATTCATCAAATTTCCTCATATTTTGAGACTTTCATCCACATTTGAAGCATTCTTCCACGATATATTTTCACAAAGATTCCCATATTTTCAAAACGTATTTCCATAGTTCTCCTCGAAACTGCATTTCAAACAGGTTTCTTCTGGGTTTTCCAAAGTACTTTTCAGGCATTTTCCAGAGTTTCTAACTGGTTTTCTTTAATTGGTATTGGATTTGAGTACCAACATTTCAAAAGCTAAATTATCGTCGATTTGAACAGATATCATATAGACTTTCTCGCACCTTTTTTCCCCTCTCCCGAGTCCACTCGTACATACTTCAGAGTTGATATGCAATTGCCACCGGGGAAATTTAGTTTCTATAAAAAAATCGAATGAAAACTATTTTATAAAAACTACGTCTCATAAAATACCTATTAGTCGTATAAGTTGTGAACTCCACAACGAGAGTGAGCTGAAAACTAAAAACTCACCAGAATATTCTCAATTCTTCAGGAATAAATAATCTCTATAACCCTCTAATAATCGCAGAGAATGAGAATAGATAATTAAGTAAGATTCAACATAAAAAACCAACGAACAACCAAATGCAACAAGTGCGCCGTATCATTCATAATGTCGTCGAGCGTAAAAGTTCGTCGTTTTGTGACCGAAAAACTTATTTTGTGCTCGATTTTCCGGTCGTTTACGGTTAACAAAGCCACAAGCTAAAACTTTATATTAGTAAGTAACGCGGGTAAAAAAAAAATATCGATAAGAAATGAGGAAAGCTAAAAGTTTCGAGTCTCGCACAGCTAGGAACATGTTAAGCCATCGGTGAAAAGAATCTACCCGAAAACTATTCGCTACGTTGTTATTGCGTTGTCCGGTAGTTTGTTCATGCAATAAATTATCCTCGCACAGGCATTCGGGTACGATAAGCGAACGTTCATTATCATTAGTGCGCGGGTGGCTTGTGAGTGATGATTATTATTTCCCCTACATTTTTATGTTTGTTTTGCTTTTAGTTTCTTTTCTTTTTTCCTCGTTTGATCACTACACTAATCCTTCTCGAAGCATCTACTGCTTTCCTCAAGCACTTAGTAGCTTGTCAGACTTCCTTCTCAGTAAGGTTCGATTTAGCGAATTCGTTCAGTACATTTGTGGTACCAAACAAGCGTTTGTTTAAGGTGTTTTTATTTTTGTACGCGGCATAAACACGGCGCACAGAACATTGATAACGCACATAAAGAACCGTACACTTTTGGGGTGAGAATGAACGAGAGGCAAAATGCATAGAACACCCTGGAATGGTGAGCACGGCATTTTAGACCTTCACCACACCAGACAGCAATGGTACACGGTAACAGCTAAAAATACGCCAGTGCCAATGCGAGACAAAAGACAGGAGGAACTCCGACACATGATTCTCTAACGTTCCGGGCAAAACAACGAAAAAAATGGTTTACTTTCGCAGCAAAGGTGAAAAATAAATACCACCACACCGGGTGTATAACAAGTAATGCGTATATCCAAACCAGGTATCGGATGAATTGCGTATCAGTAGGAGTTTTAACTGCATATGGCTGTCGGAAGCTGATTTCCGTGCGGACAATCGTTTTAGTCATGCGGAATGACATAATGTTCTTATCGGTGTTTTTAGTCACATCAAAACCGGTGAGAGCTGGAAGTTTTGCGTGAGAAATAGATGAATCATAGACAAGGGAGAGTACGGAAATATTAAAGAAGAGGAAAATATGTTGCCAACCGGAAATAGAAAAAAAAAATGTGCCACCATACCTACCATAAAATGGATTGTTTTCCGTAACTCACAATTTTTTTTACAGCGTGGTAACAATGTCGAAAAATAACACTAAGCTGGTAGAGAAGGTGACGAGACAAATAAAGCACAACTTGGTGTTATTGTGATAGTGTGGACCACGGAACCTTCACAATATCGATCTTATGTCACATCGAATCGAAGACTCGTTCGGTGGACAAATAATAGACGCGACGATAAACAACTCATGCATAAAACATATTTACATGGAATGTTGAAGTAAAGAAAAACACAACAAATAAATGAAATGGTCATTCAAAAACCATAGAAAACCTTTCTCATCCCAGGTTTGATTGAGATGTCAAGCAGAAAAAATTGCAGCTGTTTCAATCGATATTTTGAACCCCGTGCAAACATATTATTTACACATAAATAATATGATATGAATATTAGATTATAATAAACAAATTATATTGTAGTATAGATTATAGTAATTATTATTATAGTAAACAAAGATGAAGCTGAAGAAATGATGATAAAATATTGTACAAGAGACTTTAAAGATAATTTGCATAATAATATTTTTAAATGAAAATTGAATTATGTGAAATAATTTTGCACTAATTTGTCATAAGCATAAGTATACATTCTTTCCACATATTTTTTTACAAAATTCCTGGATGTTTGTTCACCTTTGGTAACTGATTTACATTCGGAAAATCAAAAGCTAATAAGATCTTCTCTTTTTATTTAATCAAACTATTTCTTAACTGTTTTATATTTTCCTGCCAGTCGCTTCAAAGTAATTATTATCCTTGAAAAAGCAGAGATTACAATGCAATTTACTCAAATTCAATTTAAGCAAAGAAAAACTTATCCTCGTTGTACCCACTGAACGAGCATGTATAACAAAAAAATGTGCGACTAGTCAGATTGGAGTGCAATGAATTGCATACCTTAGCAAAAGAATTCGTGTTGAGAAGGAGCTACATAAATGCAGTATGATCTGGTACGATGGCGAAGTTTCGGATCACTCAAAGATACTCCCGTTTACTGTATAGCCGAGATTTCGAAATTAGATTGAAAATGTAGATCCTTTCCAGGATACCATTCGTTTGAAAATTGTTGTGAGAAAAGTTAAAATTAAATTCAAACCCGAAATTGTTGTTCTAACAAGAGTGAATATTTGGAGAATAAATTGTTTCAAAAACTATTTGCTATCACAAACATTAGCGAGTAGTAGTAGAACATTAGCAAACAGTACATATTTATGTATTTATTTATCCTTTCACTGAGAACGCGGATCCTGAAGAATAGAAATGAAAAAAATTTCGACTAAAGCCGAATAAGTTTTAACTAATTGGTTCTGAGGCGCTCCTTATTAATATGTTTGAACTTCACATCAGTTAAGTAATAATTAATTTGAGTTCGAAAACAAATTGAATATAATAAGAATCTGTTGATTTCGCAATCTGAATTGAAAAAGAATACACCAAAAAAAATAATAATAGGATAATAATAATAGGAGATTTAAGGCGATAATGTTTTTTATACGATTCTTTTGAAAATATTATACAACCATGGTAAAGTATTTTGTTTATAAAAACATTATTAATCATTAAGTTTTTTTTTGTAACCTTTTAAGATAAAGAAACGTTTTGTTAGTAAATATACGATTGAATTATTCATTTACTGTTGTAGCCAATTTAAATCAACGCTTCAAACAGCTCGGTTTCAGCAGACGAAGATCAAAAGTAAAACAACAAAAAAAAGCTGTGGCCTTAAAGCAATGTGCACCACCCGCATAGCCCTTAGCCAAACACGAACCGCATGCAATTAATATTCATCGAAACAGCGAATATTTGATCGTTTGAGGTTTGGCCATTCTCCAGCTGTTTACCTCCCACCATGCGCACATTTTTGTGAATGAAAACAAACAAACCGAACGCGCTTAGGTGCAATGCATTTCTGCCTTCACTAATCTTTCATTCCGTTTGCCTCTTATGACTCTTCAATGGTATGGGCCAGCTTGGCTACTAACCGGATCTGTTTCCTTTGCGGTTTGCCGGTTGCTAAGTCGACTGTACTTTGTTCAGCGATTTTGGTCGTCCGTCGGTCCAGACACGATCGAATGATATCATCGCCGGTACACAAACTCCATTTACTGACATGGACTTTGAACGAAACGACATGTTTCGAAGGAACCCCTGTACACTGAAGTATATTTCACGGAATTGTGGTGCTCAAAGTGTGATAACAGGGCCGCAAATTCTAGAACAAGTTTTGCCCTTCGTTATCAGCTGTGACAAATGTCGTACGAGTGAGACATTGATGATGCAAGTGTCGAGTAGTAATGCTATAAGAAAAGGTCTATAAATACCCGAATGTGTAAACTTATTGCTCCAAAACAGGAAGGAATAAGCATACCCGCGCGCATTACGTTATAAATTGTGTTGCATCCGATCCGACTAAATAACCATGTGGGGAGATTACACGCAATATGATTAACATGGAGCTGTTGACGCATGGTCGTTTCTCTCAACGCCGCTAGGCCATGAATGGAACTGACCTAGAAAGGAAACATAAGCAAAAATGCCGGCAAACGCTGCACCGAACGACCGGTTCTGGTGTTTTTTTTTGATTTCGTGCTGTTCGTGTGCAAACAGTCATGGAGCAAGGGCGACTGCAATGTAAAGAGAACATTCCAAGGGCTGGCCTGTTGGTGTGTTTGCTATGGCGAGCTCTAAATTCGAGTACTTTAAAATGAATTGCGAAATTGAATGCAAAAGCAAGGGCACTTAGAACCAATAAAAATATAAAAATCAGAAAAAAGAATAAGGAAAGAAATATTAGGTATTCTTTTTGCGTTAATGCATTGGAATTTTAATAAAAAGTTTCAGGTAAATGTCAACATAATGGGGCTGAAGTGAGTAGAATTGTCATAAGGCACTTCCTCTTTCTAATGTGCTCGGAGCTGTTTTATTTAATATTATCAGATAAATTTTTAATAAACGACAGTTTTTACCAGTCGAATAAACCGAAATAAATGAAGGGATTTGGCTTGACAATTCTACAGTATAGGCGAGATTTGTTCGGTCGTGCTTTATCAATTGCATTATTTATAAACTGTTTTTCCTTTGTCTCTCTTGTTTCTTTAACATTTCATTGTTTTCCTCCAAAATGAAGCAAATGTCCATATTGTTCTTCACGCCATACGACTTGGACGAACGGTTTTCCAGTTTCAATTACTTATTAAAATAATATGCCGCATAATAAACACCGTTCATCCGATCGGCCTCGTGGATTGCATGATAATTTGGTTCACTCCCAAACATGGTCCAATTTCCTGCAACGATCGAACATACGGAAAAACAAGCAAGTATGGCTGATTGGCTTCCCAACACAACATGATACGATTGTCTTCGTTTGCTCCTTCGTCCATTCCGCTATTGCGACGTTTTGGAACTTTCTCCACCGTCCATACGTCCGCGCAGTGAGGCAGCGATACGGAGGTGGCCGAACGAAACAATCCAAATACGTAGGTTGCTTCTGCTTTCGGTAACATACGATGCTATCCGAAAACCGTCCCTATACTCAATCAATTGGAGATGGAAGGCCGGTTTTAGGATCGCTTCCGTTGCATGTGTCTCCAGGCGAATTCGCTCCAACGGTTGCTTTGATTTTGAACTGCCGAATCAACCAAGCTGTGGGTGGATTGAATCGTGGCAGGGTGTAATGAATGGCATACGAGGGTTCATGCTTTGTTGCTCACTCCGCTCTTTCCGGTAACGGTTCCATATGAACGCACTTTTTCCATCTAGACGCTTCCATTGATGAGGGAAAGCTTGGCATCCGTCGCGAAAATAGGCGACGGCGCAGAGGAACAAGTGCAAATGCGAAATCAAAACAAATAGGCGTGGAAAGACACACTGCAAACCCGCACACATACTCATACGACGGCGTGATGGCAGAAACGAAGGTTTGCAGAATGATGAATGGAAGGCACAACAGCTAAACTGCTCGACTGAGAAAGGCAAAACAATAAAACTTACGGTTCCCGTAGCATCGGGGCAATCTTGTTGAAGCACTCCATAAACTGGCCATCTTTGCAGACGATGCTGGGGATCTGTGGCGTGCTGCTGACGTTCAGTATCCGGAACAGAATGCAGAGTATGACGGCGATGACCGCCAGGAATGCGGGAGACATGTTGCCGAACAACGCGTTTTGGGGTTGAATTTTGAATTCACGGGAATGATTTCTGCTCCAAATAGCGGATGTTTGCGATTCGTTTTTACTGCTGCTGTCACTTCGCACTACACATTCAGAGCACTACGCCAAACAATTTCACACACCTTTTCCATCTAGTAATCCACATCAATTTACACTTCGCTTGCCGTTTCAGCTAAGCAAAACACACAAGAACCGGATATGTAGTACGATAATTTTCAATTCCGTACGCACCACTGAATGCTTCGTACCTAAAGAGGCTTGGCCTGACACGTTTACCGGAGTTACGTTTTTCACATTCACTTTTCGAAATAATAAAAATTATGCACCTAAAATGCAACTTTCTATAACTACGTAGCGAAAAGAGCGTTTTTCTGTTGACGGAACTTATATTCAAACACGGGGAAATGAAAAGCCTGAAGGAAAATTGGCTTTTCCTCGACAAAACGGCAACGTTTGGCCGATTAGCCAGAGACGTTTCGTGAAAACCGTCTCGATGCGCGTGCAGGGAAAATTAAACAGTAAACATTGAACAGCGGAACGTTCTCGGCTGGCTATGAACTGATTCCCAAATAGCAAATATGCGGACATATCAAGTTGAAGTATGGAAAATAGGTTTTTGGCGTCAGTTAAGAATTTTTAATTGACTCACCATATGGGAAAGGATTGAAAATGTATCAGTATCTTTTATTGATCGTTCGAATAGTTTGTAAAATTATAGAGACATGTGATTTTTTAATATGTTTCTGACGTATTTTTGTTTTATCCAAAAATAATTAGATAATACAGCCGAAATGACCAAATAACTGCTGTATAATTATCGATATTAAGTTGAGACGTTGTAGATCTGTGGTAAAAACTTTTTTTTATTGAAATATATAAATCTGAGATCCTTTCTTGTATCAGTCAAACCAATTATCCAAATTTTCTATTGACTTGGCTCTCGTTGCCATTTATCACATACATAACTGGCCCGAGCCATTAAAGCTCCCTTTACTTTGATTCGAAATGTCGAAAGTATTAGTCTATAAGATAAGATTCTTCTCTTAATTTTAGTTTAAAAATTCAATGTAGAAGTTTATTTATTTGATTACTACCGGGCACCTAAAACTGTCATCTTTGCGTATTTGGCAGTTCCATGCATAGCTGTCACTTTTGCGCAATGGGGATGAGACTCCATTCTGGAGAAACGTCAAATTCGATATCTGCTTCACTTGTAAACAAAATCCAAAGCTTTTCATCACGATTGGTATTTGCGCGCCAATTTATGTAATTTATTTTGGATAAAATAGTGAATTTTAACTCCCAACGAAGTGTGGTAAGTATGTTTTGCAGTCCTTCTGTTCTGCTCACATTATTACTAAGCTGTAGAGCGGCCGAAACGATATTATTTTAAGCTTACATATTGTCAATGCTATTCTTTCGCCTTCCACGAGTTTCCGCTCGATGATTCTATTGAATGAGTATGGTGGAGTAAAGGAACTGTTAGAAACACGTTTTTGATTAAATTTTAAAGTAAACCTTAGTTACGATCATAGGATGAAATACGGAACTTGTAATGGTTCAAATTCCGGGATGACGTGACAAGCCAACTGAACCTCCTAGTATTTGGAATCGAATTAGTCGCCCCAACGGCTGGAAGTAGCTGGCATTTGTTATACTGGATTTGATGGAGTCGTCCATTTCACCTAAACTACTGCAACTTACTGGGTAGGTGCAGAAACTTTGTCAAGTGTTCCAGGGATATTAGATATGTTTTACCAACGTTGTTTTTTCTAGTTGTTGTTCTAGTTTCTATCGCAAAGTAATGCGGCCTGGCGTTCTACATTAATATTTTTTCTTCATGAATAACTCAAGTAAGTAAAAGATTCTTTTGGAAAATCTGTATAATTATCATTTTATTTAAAATAATAGGTCGTTCAGAATCAGTCTATGGTATTTATGTCTTTTATTTTTTATTAAATCTTGAACTGAAAAAAGACTTCGTGTTTTGAAGTTATCATTGAATAAAGCTTCTTTTTCGATCTCCTGAAATGACTGAAATTACTGGTCTGCTGGACCGGGTATCATCGAATGGAAAAGGTGGTATACTGTAGTACAGATAGAATGTAGAATGTAGTGGATGGAGCAGAACTCCCCATTTTCTTCTTCTTCTTTTGTGGCACTAGAATCTCAAGAGATCCTGTGGTCTAGCATTACATACTCTCTTTTAATTTATTTACCCGTAGCTGGATAGTCAATCCTGCATATGGGGGTTTGATTCGAACGGATTGGATTTGATCCATGGTTCTGTCGTGTATAGACCGGCACCGCTATCATCTCCACCACTAAGTTGCCTCTTTTCTTCTTCTTCTTATTGACTTATTGACGACCTATAAGATGATGCCGGCCATTTCAGGCTTACTACACTTATTTTTTTAACCTAACAGACTTGAACCAATTTGAGTCCTAACAAATTTATGAACCAATTTTCCAGAAGTTACTGATTGGCTTATTAATTCATAACTAATAATCACTAAATGTAAATGCAATTTTAAAAAAAGTTTACAAAAGCGTTATAACCTGATTTAGAATTAAGATGAATTTAGATAGATTTTATTTATTTTTTAATATTTTTTTTACATTACTTTACATTAACTTATAAAGAAAGATAAATAAACTTATGTACTAGCTTACAAAAGAAATAGGTATAAAAAAAAGAAGAGGAAAAAACAAAACCGGCTACAATGAACATTTACGGACTTCTTCATCTATCACAGCATTATATTTTATAAATAGCGTGGAAATATCTTATTGCAATCGATTACTAAAGTAGGAATTCTAAAAATTGTTAAGCAATACATTCTTTGATTGCCCCAAGTTACCGTAAAAGAAAAATGTTTCAATCATTTCTATTATCGATCGATAGTTGACTAACTGCACATTTAAACATGTTTTTTTTAAATCGCTTTGTACTAAAAACATTGAAATATGAGGAGAGAATTGCATCCCGAACACGGATAAAACGATTTCTCATTATTTACAGCGAGCTTTATCTGCAAAGGGTAGCTTTCAAGCTTCGGTGTGCTTGAGCTGTAAGCTTTGCAGTGTAGAACGAATACAAAAAGCCTTTGTTTAAAAAATCCGTTTTTATGAGAATTTATGCGCTTATTTCCATTCAAATTCCTGAATTGGTTTGTGGTGGTAATGCCATTACTGTTTCCTAGTTTGGACTCAGTACATTTTATCCATTTATAGGTTTATAGGTGTAGTAGTATCGTCTGAATAGCTGGCAAAGACTTCGGGAGATTAGCTCTCTTATGAGTGTGAATATGGTTTATTTAGAATGAAAAGTATTTGCCCTTTATGCAGAAATGGCTCGATGCCCTTGATGCAACAATACTCGAGAGCAAAATAAATTTCAAATCATTTCCCTTAATAATGTTACTCTGCAAATAGAGGTTATACTCCATCTAAATGGATTTATAAAATGAGCAAGTTGGACTTAAACTAGTAGCCTTATTGCATGAGTGTGTGGCAGATTGTTGAAACACTTTTTCAATTCAGTGGTCATCACTGTAACGTTTGAAAACTCTAGTGATCAATACAGAAAGTTCAATTTAAGGTAGCTCTTCTTTAAGCCCCTCGATGTTCTCTTCTACAATTGTAAGATATTTTGAACGATGGACATGTAAAGATTTTTAATTTTTCTCATCCATTGTGCCAATGATCAAATTTATTCCTTTTGAACTCATATTGATGGCGTTCACAGATTTTCTTGCGTTACTGTTACTTTATAATGTGTTGATATTTAATATTTTAAAAAATATTCATGTATAAGTCTTGTATAAGTCCATATAGAAGCTATCAATATCCAAGACGAGAAAGCATTGAGCGCTACTTGGTTGGATTTTTTATTTGAAGTTGGTTTTTAGTTAGTTGGTTGGCTTGGGATGTTTGGGAAATTGCAATTTCGTCATTCATTTCATTTTTGTAATCTTTTTCAAAGTTTATCAACAGTCCAAAGTTTTGAAAACCATAACGTTTGGTTTGTGAATGTTACAAAATTTTAGGGACACCTTGATTTTAACAAAACTTAATACGAGTTTTGCGAATATTGTACATTTGGAGGTTTCACTATATCCTCAGATGTCATACGGAAATAATTAAATTCCCGCTACCTAGCTTCCGATTGCAGTTTAAGTTTCCCTAACATCTAAAACAACCAAACCTGAAGATAAATTCGTTAAGATTGCTTCTTCCAAATGGTATCCGACTATCGTCAAGTTTTTTAATTTTCAATCATTTACCAAATCTTCCACCAGCTCTAGTGGCACTTTATCCGTCAAATGTGATGCTTCCGAAAGAAACACTTCCAACAGCATGATCACGTCTGTTGCTCACACGGGAAGGATCATTATTGCCGTTAACGGTCAAATGACTTGTTTCTTGTCTTTTGGTTCACTGTAAAGAAATGCTTGTACGCTCGGATATAAACGAGACTCGTGCATGAACTTTTAATTACTTCTCGAAGCAGTAAGAACGGCATAGGTCTCTGCAACTTCTTGCTGTTGATTCTCATGGATACGAAACATTACCCGTACATATCTGAGCAACGAGTGCCGACGCAAAGGCAAGATGAACACATAAATAAAGTACACTTTTACAACTGATAATTATGACACCGCCGACTAGCACAGAGGTTCGCATCGACATTACAAAAAGGCCGGCCGATCCCGTCAGTAATGGATGTTTATTTCTGTTTAATTGATCCTGAACGTAATTTGACTGATCAAAGTGTTGTAAGCCCGTTGAAGATGCGTTCTGCGCCGCCTTGCTCTAGCGACCGTTTCGAAGCTTCGGGTTTTCTAGTGCGAGTTCCTCCTTACTCATGCGTTTCATCTTAAACTTGCGCCTGCGTAAGATAAGAGCGCTTCGCGTAACGTGGCGCGATCGTACGAGATTGGTTGGTGTGCAGTTAATTAACTGCACACGAAGCGGTGGCGCATCTTCGCAAAAGGTACGAGAACAGGCTGTTGAAAAACATACGAATGGATACGAAATGGTACGAATAAAATCCACTAAACGACTGCCAACGGTAATCGTGGGCAGGGAAAGTTAAGTAAAAGTAATGGAAAAATTAACTTCTCACGTACGTAAACAAACATCTGGGCAAAATGGATAGCAAAAAAACCCACTCTACCACTCATGACATGGTTTGAATTATTGGAGTGGATTTTCGCAGATCGTTATTGGGCGCCGCCAGTTCGACAATAAATAATCGATATGTCATCATTACGCGGTAGATAATTCTTGGACACGTTTGCTAATTAAGTCATAAAATGTAATGCAGAACGTTAATTTATCTCTTTCCCGGGGTTTGATAGAAGCATCTTAATGTTATCACTTTTTTTTAGTACAACATCCTTCAGGCGATATTGCTAATTGGAAGTAAATCATACACACAATAAGCTTTTGTTTAGAGGTCCCTCACTATTGATGAATAATTTGATCGTTTTACACCTTTTAGATCCGATGATGTTCTTAACTGAGTTTAGTAATTGTATCCGTTATACATAATATATTTTTCACCCTTTGTTCTGTTTAATTACGAAATATATTGTCTTGTGTTATTTGCTATATAATAATTTCACCTGAACATTCTTTAGTTAAAAAAACCATTTAAATTTGCCAAAGCTGAGTACTTTTATTATTATTATTATTATTATTATTTATTAGTTGCGTATTATTAGAACCTTTGTGATAGTGCAGTAATGAAGTAAGTCTCAAAAAAGAATAACATTTTGTTTACTATTTAATCACAAACGGTAAAAACACAAACGAACTGATATAAAAATAGACATAGTACATAGACATAAATAAGAATCACTGGACACCAGGCTAGTTAGAGAAACGCTTTCAAAATTCTGAAAGCGTTTTGCCACTACCAACGAAGATTGTAATAGATTGTCTATTTTGTAGAACATTAACTACTTTAAACGTAAATTAACTAGGTACTGAAAATCAACCTTGTTGGCCTTTATTATAGACAGATAACGTAGATTAAGTCAGTGTTCTACGTAGTAGCAACAAGTTCATGGATCATACAGATGGCAAACAGTATAAAAATGCACAATATTCAGGCAAATTTCAAATTGCAGGTAGGGCACATTGCCTTGAAGTTATGTGCCAGAATTATGGCAAACAATTGATTGTGATGCTAATACTTAAGGAAGCTTCCTTTTTAGTCGCTGTTAAATTTGATGTCTCTGTTCTTTTGTTTTGTTTTAGTCAAGGAAGTTATCATTATATGTAAATTAGAGTTATTTTACACTTGAACACATGTGTATTTAATATTGTTTTTTTTTTTCGTTACAATTTTCTTTAAACACGGTTGTACAGTATAATTATAAAAATAAAATGTTGAACAATTTCAAAATGTCTCCTATTGGCCGCATTTATCACATTTATCATTTTTGGAAATTCCCCATTGCAATTCTTGTAATTTTCTTTTCATTTTTCCGTTGACTAGCATATTTCTTTTAGTTGAGGTAAGTTTCTTTTTATTTTTGTAACGCCACACAATTTTTCATCCTAACTTTTGGATGTTTCAGTGTAGTGACACGACCGGACCGAGTTCAAATCCCATCCGGACCGTTCCCCCGTAGCAAGGACCAACTATCCGGCTACGTGGTAAAATAAGTCTAGTAAGCCAGAAATGGTCGGCGTGACCTGTAAGGTCGTTAAGCCAAGAAGAAGAAGAAGAAGCATCTATTTGTAAATAAAAAGTTAAGCATTAATGCAGAAGATCCACCCCTCCTTTCGATTTTGGTAATGTCATTTGTTTCATCATTCTCTTCCTTTATTAAATGCATTTCATAAGTCAAGCTTACATACTTTCTTTTGGTTTTTTACTAAAATTTTATCTTTAAATAACAATATAGCTTGAAAGATGTTTTTTTCTTTATTAATACAATGTTGTGATTTTGTTAAAACATTATGCTCAATTCTGTAATTCTGTAATGATTCTGTAATCTTCCTTTTTGTATTCGATTGAAAAGTCTGAATCCCGAGCGTTTTCGTACTAAATGCATCTATACTGTTTTCATTTTCGTTTTGTTTTATCTCTGGAACTAGCATCAGTCCTGCTGTTAAGTTGCTAGAAATATATTTTTCTAGTACATCATACATTTTAATTAAATTAAATTAATTAAAGAGATTTAATTTCTAGCGAAAAATGTCAAAAAATGCTCATACATATTATTCTTTTGTTAGTCCATACCTTCCAGCACTTCCACTGTATGATGTTTTTTATCGCTTAGTAAATTTCATATATTTTATTTTTTTGCAAACAATGTTGTTAATACGAAAATTTTCTGGATTTTTTGTTGGCAAATAAATTTTGTGAGGCATTCCTTCTACAGATGGTAATTTTTTAAATTGATTTGTACTGTATTTTTAAATTTCAATAGGGTTTTTGAATATTGTAGTAACTGTCTTGCACGTACATTCGGATGAATTATTGGATAAAATGTTTAAACTTACTTGAAAAAAGATTATAGTTGAACAATGCAATTAAACATCACGATAGATCAGAATTCGGAGGACATGCATTATTAAACGAGACAACTTTGTTTATTTGAAATATATTTGCTTTCACCAATTTCACAACTCTAGCTACGAATTGAGGAATCTACAAAACAAAACACAATCTTTACAATGGTTTAATTGGGTAAATTAAACGATAACTATGTATGTAACATTATCAAAAATTACCATTTCCTTTACCAGATCTTATTATCCGATTTTACCTATCCAGTGACTGTGTTTGAGATCAAAGTTTATCATAATGCCAGTTTTGGGGTATAATTAACGCACTGTGCTACATTTTAACACTAACTTCCACTAAAAGCCGCCCATTTTTCCCATTCTTGCTCGATTGTCATTGTTTTAAAAGTTAGTCTCACTTGGCCGTTAGCGTTGAAGGAAAGCAACCCATCCCATCCTGGGGTTCATTAATTTTTCCAAAAAAAAAAAATCTTCCCTGGATTCGCCTTTCCGCCGCATTCCGTACACCTGCACCGTGGCAAATTTCTATACTCACGGCATTCGTGTCGCATTCTGCTCGCGATCAGATATTTCTGAGACGCTTTCTGGCAAGCGTTGGAAGGGTTAAAAATGAATAAAGCTACCCCTGAAGTCACTGATTTCAGTTCAACGACACACTGCGCTCCCGAGCGGAACAATTTATGTGTCCATAGTGTTTTGCGGGTGTGAGGCCAGTATCTTCCAACCACCCACGGTTGATGTGGAAAGCGGGTGTGGAATTGTTTTGAAGTTTTATTGTTCCACTTCTTGCACTTTCTCTTCGGTGGGTTCCCCCCTGTCAGGAAAGATTTCCACATTATCCAGGTCCATGACGCCCGTTTATTGGAAGACTGCAGAGCGTTGTAGCACAATTGTTGTTTCCCCCGTACTGGAGACCATTTCAAACGAGTTCAATCCTCACATTCAATTGTTAAAAATGCCGCGGGAATGTTGCTTTTAAGGAGACTAAAAACTGGGAACCCAGAACAGAGCATATCTGTTCGGAACGTTCTTGGTGAAATGTTTGGTGCTATCGAATGTGGTTTAAGCTGTAAGTTGGCAATGTTAAGGGTGACCCGTTGCTCTAAGGCATTCTAGGCGATAGACTATTGTACTTTAATGGTTTAGTATATCATTTTTTGCGCTAATATACGGACATTCGCGTCCGCCGATATGGACTCTGGTTGGTCTTTTGGGTTCTATCTGCCGACTTCTTTCTTTTGGTGGCATAATAACTTACCACCACATTATGGGTACGTTTAAGTAGCAACGGCTCGCAAGTGGCTCGCAGGGTTCTAAGGTTATGTGTTCTTTCTTTCTTCTACCACCTGTACCGAGAGCAACTGATGTGTTCCAACTTCTGGAGGGTCTTTACCGTCCGGGTGAGTTTAACGCTACAGGCCGGTACTGGAAAATCGGCATGGTTCCGCATCGCCTGGCAACAACCACAAATGGAACGGGAACGATGGAATCTTGCTTGTCACGGGCCGGAAAGCTAACCCCAACACTCGTTCCGCTGAACACTTTAATTTTATTACGCTTACGGGACGCTCGATGCTCGAGAAGCTACAGGTGACTTATTCGTCTGCTCGCTTACCTCAAAACCATGTTGAAGAAAATCGAGAAAGGAACGAAACACGTCCACCAGGGGGAAACATCTGCTAGTGAGGACACGCTGCAGCACGGATAGGCTTAACGACGGGTAGTGGTGCAGAACCTTGATTTAATCTCGGGCCATTGCCTTTCCACACCGTGTGCTCCAATAAATTCTGGAAACGTGGCCGTCTCACGTCTCGATCAGCATCGTAGAATTGTTACCAGATCACAGTTCTTTCACTGCAGGATCATAATCCAAAGATTCATCAGCTGCAACCAAGACGATTTAAGCTTTCTCTATAGAGGTGCATGGTTTGCGAAATGGTTTTTATAGTGTATGGTGAATGAAATCTAAAAATAGTTTTCATTTCTTAATGAAGAATGGAGCACACATAAAAAAACACCAACTTCTTCCGCAAGAATCACCTCAAACGCGCAAACGAAAGCAGGAGATATGGTTTGATGGTTTTTGATGCGAATGGAAAGAATGTGAAGCGTAGATAATCATTTTCCAGGGAATAATTCATGCCAATCGGCCAAACTCGACCGACCGACACAAGATGGCCGACTGGTGGTGAAGAAGCTTTTATTTCTTCGTTCCCTTGTACCGATTTTGGGGGAGAGTGTTTTGCTTCTGCGTTCTGGTACTTCGTGTCTATATGCTTTTAACTATCTGACTTCCATCCTTTCCGCACAATCCTTTGTAATTAGCACCGGTCGCTAGCACGGACACAGGGAACGGAAGATGATGACGTGCAACTAGGTGAGCTTATGGAAAAGGAGGTGTACGGCAGGCTACTAGCCCAGACGCATTGGTTGTTGGAAGGGTTGGAAGGTGAAGCTAATAATTATTCCACTGAGCAATATGTCGATAGTGCTGTCCGTTCGTGCACCGGTAACAATGAATGTTGATGTAGCTTGATGATGGAGATGCGAACAAACAGCAAACCTGCAAAAACTGGTAACGCACACATCAGACGATGGTAATTCAAATGATCTGCAAAAGTAATGGATATGGAGCAAGTAATTTTTCCTTTCCTTGTTGAAAGGGGTAAGAAAGAAAATGAAGAAATTTCATACTTTTTGCATCCAGTCGATGTTTCCATTAGGTTATTATTTACTGCAACATACCTAATTCACTTGAATCCCCAATCTCAAGCTTGGTTCAATTGTACACTTTTACTCATCTTATTTTCTCCACATCGATTTGATTTGTGAATCTTACTAATGACTACTGTTATTGAAAAAAATGTGACTTTCAAAAACTACTTCAAAAACACTAGCAATAGGCAAACAATGCCATTAAATGTATATTTATAGATAAAATTGGATCAATGGATTGACTTCATTCTACACTTGCCCATCGCCACATTTTTTCCATTGATTGATACACATTTTTTCCAGAACTTGTTATAAATTTCTGATCTGATACATTTACCTTGATTACCTCGCAATTGGGTACAGCTTTGCATAAACTCTGGGGGAATAGGAATTGCTCTTGATTCGATCGAGCTGTACACTGTATAATGATAATCTCTTGCTCTGGAGATGCAAATGCAAGCTAGAATGGGACACAAAATAGCAGTGTGATGCATAATTTAAGAAAAATGTACAGAGTTCCTTATAAAGAAGAAAATACTAAAATCGATTCCTCACGCCCTTGTCTACCAGACGATGGGCGGAATGTGATCGCCGTTGATCTACAATGTTGACCAAATCGTAAAGAGGTCTTTTGCTCTATCCGTTCCAATTTAATCCACGCTTATCATTAGCAATTTTACAGCGAAGTGTTGCACGTTCCGTAAACAAACCTCACCAAAGCACAGCGGCCGGTACAGGAAGTCTCACCCCTTCCCAGTACGGCAAGAGTCGGAGGCTCACGATTGTCGGAAACGATCGCACGTTACATAGTTACAGATATAATCTTCCACCCCACCATACTATCGGCGGTATTCACTTCGGAGCGTATGTGTGTTTTTCGTTTTTCGTTTATTGCCACCTCGAACCAAACTAACCGCAGCCCTGCCTATGATTGGCCAGTCAGCTAGCAAGCCAGCAAACGAAGCTACTCCTTTGCAGATTACTATTTTTGCGATGCCCCACAAATGGGGCTGCTTAATGTGGCTTTGGGCAGCGCCGAGGCCCTATTTTCTCATCAATCCCGATCGGCAACCGTGTATCGGGTTAAAAACGAAGCAAAACAAACAAACAAACAGCAGCCTACAGGTAGATCAGACAGGAATTAAGTGTTTGCTGGATGGTTGGCGGATGGAAAACTGAGGGATCAAGAATGAAAATGAATCCGATACGAATGGATATGGCATAAAGCCGCTAATGGGTATGGTGTGTGAGATCGTGCATGGCTGTTGCGGGTGGGGAATTGGATAGATCTTAGAAATTCACCATGGAAACAATCATTCCACAACAAAACAACTGTGGAGAATGTGTTTCGTTGCGTTGCCGGAGAAAAATGGGTCTTGCCGAAGTATTTTTTTTCTGAATGGAGTTATATCGGGGAATACGTACGAGTAGTGTGAGCTGACAGCTAAAGAAGGGAGAGTTTTCTCGTTCTTCGCCCGTGGGAAGCCGAATGGATCGGAAGGAAATCAAAACCCAACGAACTCCCAGGTTCGTTTCCCATCCCATTGCCATTGCCCACCCAAATTGCCACCGCAAATCGGGACGGATTGGAGCTGTGGGGAGGGTATTGATGAACCGGGAAATCCTAGAATCGATCCATAATCCAAGCCCATGGTAAGCGCTCAATAGTCCAGCTTCTTCTGGTGATTATCGATCGTCGAGGTTAGAATGGTTGATTTTGTGTTTTTGCTCCATTGTTACAGTGAAATCCATGGAAATGGGAATATTTCCAATCCAATAACGATCCCCAATGATAGGTTGTGGTGTGTTTTCCGTCTCCGGTGGCAGGGAAACGTGCGGTTCAGAACGGAACGTGTTGCTTAAGCATGATTTTCTTTCCCATGTTGCCCGGAAGCTTCTGTAAGGGGGAATTTCTAAAATGGTGTGTACTTTGCTGCTGACGTCTGAAAGATACGTCAATTAAGATGGTGTATTCTTAAAAGAAATTGTAATTATTGTGCTGTTTTCGTAAAATAAACAAAAAATTATTTAACCAAATTGAAGCGCATCTAAAATGAGTATAAAGCTTGTCAACAAGTATCAAGTGTCTCGAAAATATCGGCGTACAGATTTAACGTAAGAGTTACATTGGTTATAAAAATCTTGCAACGCTAATCTCCCGAAGCTTTTATTTGATCGCAGAGTATTTTGACTTCAACGTATCACAAGCCAATTTGCGTAGTGAGGGAATGTATTTAAATGTTATTCTTCTTCTTCTGACGTTTTTGTATCGTAATCTATTTTAATTGAGATATAAATTATATCATATACCCATGACGTAATTTTTATTCTGGTTCTGATTCAACTCTGATATTGCACATGATCTTGTGAACAATTACTAAAATTCTAATTTTTAAGACACATTAATATATTTTACGGATTCACATTGTGAAAATTTAATAATGTTTTAATAATATTATGTTCAGAAAAAATGATTTTTAACTATCCATTTCATGTGATCGCAGTGATGAATAAAGTACTATCCAAATTATACGGTCGCGAAAACCCCAAGATGTTAAGACCCATAAAACATTTAAAATATTGCCATCGAAAATTTAACAATACTTTTGTCTCACAAAAGCGATTCAGCTATCTCTTGATTCTTAAAGCAACTTCAAGGATACATCTGCAACTTTGAATCTAAGGGGAAATTAAAGTATCACTCGAGGTTTTCGTTGGTTCTCTACATGTATATCTAATGAATCCTTATGAATCCTTAAAATGAAAGCTTATTTTTGCGAGGACTTTTTGTGACGTTAACAAGAACTTAGAGTAGAAAGTTAAACGTTACAAAAAGAGAACCTAAATGCTTCTTATGGTTTTAAAATAAGCGCATGAGAACTCAGAGTAAACAAAGACAGACCAAGCTCTTTTGTGGATGAATCAAATGTCATGTTGATAGCATAACATAAATTTTTAACATAAGGTTAAACACAGCCATTTATAAAACATGAGTTCCATAAACCAGGCATAATTCAAACTTTTCTAATTTCTCATCAATTTTGTTTTGGAAGTAATTGAAGTAATTGAAGCCATGCGGCCTGGCCGTCTTGATTGAAAAAAATAGATAGCATAAATTCTACAAATACAAATGTTAAAAAACTTAGTGGTGATAAATATAATTGTTGTACATATTAATGCTAAATAATTGTGCAAAATGTTAATACAAATAAATAAGGTTGCAATTCAACCTCAATTTTATGAGTGATATCTAAACTAACTTTAACCTCAGTACTAATCGTGAACAACATTAACCACATTTGCATATTCCCCATCATCCGGTAACCCATGACCGGATTTATCAAGCGATATCGGTAAGCACCAATTTACCGCACACGCCGGCTTACAAGACCGCGAACAAAAAGCGATTGGATTGGAAAGAAACGTGAACCATTTACAATTACCGGGACTGGACAACGGTCATTTCCTTCTGTAGAGCGAGCACAAGATGATTGATAAAATTATTAGTAAATATATTGTTGTAAAAATGTTTCCACGTCACTTTGAAAAATTGATAATTGACTTAAACTCGCTTAAAAATTAATTCACGAACATAACTCCAATCGTGCTTATTCATAACCTGTTGTCTTTCAATGTTTGGTGCAGTTTTATTAAATTCAATAAAATTTGTTAAACTCTTTTAAGCAAGTTTGATCGTAATTCATAATAAAAAAAAGCCGAACATAGATTTTTCTTGTCCGTGTTTCTCGAACATCAGCCAAGTGTGGCCGGCTCCAGGACGATATGTTTTATAGTTCTGGCACCTAACCTTCCCGCTACCGAATCGGAAATCAGCATCCAGGAAGAAATTACCAGCCGAAATGATTGCCACCGTCGCCACCGCCGTCCATGCTCAATCAACTTCCACCAACGACGCATCGGCTTCCCGTCGTAATATTATCGCTCCCTACATCCGCCACCTCCCTGTGTCCTCCACCCTATTGCTTTCTTTCTCTCGCTCTCTCTCTCTCTCGATCAATCTCCTGGTAGCCATTTTTGAAGTTTTCTTTTCTACACTTTAGCAACTAATTTCTTTTTAGAGCCGCCCGGGGCCGATCATCGACCGTGCACAATTTGAGCACAGTGCAGAAAAACACCGAAACCGCCCGAATCCGGCCTCCGATTTCCACTACCAATCTCAATATTTTGCCCAGTAATGATAAATAATTTCCATCTCCTCTGATAATTGATATTTTACCGGAAGTTTTCCTTCCACCCTATGCCCTGTTTCCCTCGAATAGGGGTTTGTCGGCAACTGGCCAGTGTTGGCGTTTTGTTCGTGTTCCTTTTCTTCATTTCTATCTCCGCTGAGGAAGCACTCATTTTGGCGCTTTAGAGGGATGATAATAAGTCCGTGTTTGCCGCTGCATTTTGATGAGTTATGATTTTTTGTTTTTACTTGGAAAGTTAATAAACTGCGTAGGATTCCGTTATTAAAGACGGAATAAGAAGTGGTTTTTTTGTGTAGTTGTGAAAATATATAGGTTTCATATTCATAATTACTAAACTTAAGTAAAACACTGATGTTTTAAACCTCCCGGCATATTTCGCTATTCAAGATAATATTTCTAATTTGTAACTTTAGACTACATTTGCATTTCACTCCTGGCTTACCAGGAAGTCTAACGTAGTTAATGCAAATTATAAAGCGGACATTAAAACATAAGTTTGATTTTGGTTTTGAGGTTTGTATTATCAATGAAAAAATGTACAATACAAAATATGTTTGTCTTTCCATTCTCAATATTGTGTTTTTCTTCCTATATTTTTCTGAACCTAAAGCCTGTAAAAGGAACATCAAATCATTCAAACCTTATGATATTGTCTAATGTTAATGTAAATTGTCTAATTTACAATTAACATATTCCCTTAATTTGTTTGTATTAGATCGCCCCTTAATTAATTTTCCATTTAAGCTATTTTATTTTCTGGCCTCTGTTTATACCACTCTTACACACCTCCTTTTGTACTAAATTCAGAGACCATGGCACAGATTACGGCTGGTAGCATGAAACACTCTCTTGACCTTTTGTTGTTTATTCTGCCAACTTGACAAGTGTGGACCCCAATAGGGGAAAGCAAGCCATGGGAATAAAATGTTCCTTATATAAGAACAGATTGTGAGAACTTGAAAAGTTGCTGTCTAAAGCCATCCTAAATGCGGCCTGGTTCGTAAGAAATGACAAACAATCGCTACCTTCCATAACATTTGTTCTTACGAGCATATTTCATTCACCTTTTTGATCTCGCGTTCGTGGGGAAGAAAGTGTTATGTACCTTTTACTCTGTGAAATGATAGTTGCATTTTAAAGTCGAGCTTATACTACACGCAATGGACGTTTAGTTAGCAAGCTGAATAGCTTATAAAACAATTCAAAGTAGTTTTGCAAATTCCTTCTCCCTAAATAAACATAAATTAGCGGACTATCTTTTCTTTCTTTAAAAAATATTTTTAATATTATTTGTAAAATGTATCAAAATCTAAAATAACTTAAAGCAAAAAGTGTTTTTTCATCATTCGGAAGCCGACAGTTAGATAAAGAACCATGACCACCAGCTTGTTGGTGGTATAGTTTATTGCCTTTTTATACAAAAAAGAAAGAAACACCAACCAATTACAGCACTCTACTCTTGGTTCATCATGACACCGTTCGACCGAGTGTCTGATGTTATAAGCCCACCAAGAACTTGGTTTTTTCGTGGTAATGTTTCGTGTAACTCGGAAGGGTTAACTACTCCCTGTATGACCCTTGCAGCAGGGTTCATGGGTCGCACTCAGTTTTGATGTTGATGGATGGCTTGTTTAGGTTCGTCTTCTCATCGGTGTGGATTTCATGGACTGACATATGCACGTTGCTATTTGGTTGTAATCTTAGTTATTGTGTTAAATTAGTACAATGTTCTAATTTTAATTAAAATATGTTTTATTTACACATTAGTTTTGGTTGATATTTCTTTAAAAAGTATAAAACTTGCATGCAAATTCATATTTTTGATATTTAACAAGAACTTCAATGCGATTAGTTTTTAATATGGTTAATTTACACAAAAGTAATAAATTTAAAATATTAATAATGCCTAGTGTAATATTGAATAATGTAATAACTTTGTTTTCTCAGCGTATTTTTCCTCTGGCATTATTTTAACGACCATCATGTAGGTTTTAAAAACCGGACGTACGCACAAGTGCGTCCGATGAGACCCTCTTAGTAATGAACACCTATACACTAGCAGCAGGTCGATGGATAATTTAACGATAAAAATACATCAAAAGAGCAATAAAACACTTCTACCCTTCAATTTTCCTGACCGACGCGGAATCAATCTACAGTGGCCTACAGTAGAGTAAATAACAATAAGAAATGGCAACAAAAACCGAATCATTTTCCCCCTTTGGTGTAATACACAGCCCACACAGACCACGTTGGCCGCGTGTACACCATCACAACAGCCGCAAGCTCGACATTTTTCAATGGTTTTGGTAATTAAAATTCTTCACCAACGCACCAGCTGCCGGTCGCATTTGCGGCGGTCCACGCAGGTTCCGGTACAGTGGATGAGAAATTGATCATTACACCGGAAAATGTGGCACCGGCTAGACACTCGGGAACGGTTTTGCCCATCACCAGGCGTGGATCCGCCCAACATTCTAGACACAGAGTAACGAGCCTGACGATGAACCACGGTTGGTGTGATGTGTGTTGAGAGCTGTTCTCAGCATTAAAGCCACGCATAAATTACTATCGATGGTAATGCGATCGTTGTTTTGTTGCAATGTTAAACGGACCTCACTTGCGCGTTGGAGTGTTTACGCAAGAGTTAGTCTTGCGTTCTCGATGACCCTTCGAGTAGCGTTCGAATGAGTTACAAACAAAACACGCACCGATCAGCTTGAACGTATTGGCCAAGAGGAAAAGGATATGTACACCTTCATCGTTCAAGCACCTGTTCGATGGTCGATCGATATCGTTCGAGCAGCTGTGCCAGAACAGATGGAGGAGATGAGCGTTGTAAATGAGGTAAAACCTATCGGTAAACGCATGAATGCGAGAGATTAATGAAATCGATTTGCCGTTATCGAACGATCGATTCGTGGGAATTAAGAGTATTTATACATTGAAGCGCATTCAAATGGCTCTTCAGCAGTGGAATTCTACTCGAATTGTCTGTATCACACTGTCTACCCATATTCACAATGTGTTTCATTGTCATTGTTTTACAATGTTTAATCAAACGGTGGGCAAAATGTTGGAAAACGAAACCGGTTCTCAAGATTGATTGTAAATAAAATTAGACGATAGAAACAATTTATTTCACGAAGTAATCCTTAAAAATGTAAAATTGTTGGTTTCTAATAATTTCCGAAGCTTCCGACAATTACTGAAGTCATATTATGTTTTGATTTTATTGAATAAACAAACAGGTTAATGCATGCATAAAGCATCGTATTTCTGCACAAATTACGTGATTCATAGCAAGGTGCTAAAATACAAATAAAGTATCTGAATAGATTGTTTCTGCTCCGAAAACTTTCATTGCACAATAAACTATGACTTCAATGGAAAAAAAACATCAAGATACGCTAGCACATGACAAATGTGCTATATTATAAAAGTGCGATAAACATGAAACTAAACAGCATAGACATTCATGTTTTACACACATTTGATGAAACGCCTGTCTGCTAATTGTTAAAGAAATAAAAACGAAAGACTTCAACAGCGACGAAACTTGTCAGCGGGAAGAGAAAACAAAAACAAAACCTGATGAACTCCCGCGTCCGCTGCTGCATACTGCACACGTTCTGCATGGCTAAGACCAATGGCCATTACCGCACGGGCTGTGTTTCGATGGTAGGTGCTGCATCAAGATTTCTGCACCCGTTGTTGCGCTCGAATGTCGTTATTCTAATTAACCGAGCTCCGATTAACATCACGGTCCATGCCATAGTACCACCGGCGACGATACAAAATCACTCATTCGTCACTAGGAAAAGTCTTATAACAGCACACAGCTCCTTTTACCGAGGGGGTTGCATCTTACGCTGTTTGCTTCGCTGGTTGGCCACCGTTCCGGCCCCGTAAGTTTCTCCCGATCTGGTTTGATGGTTTATAATATTAAATTTTTAATTACACACCGCGGTCGCTAGACAATCATAACAAAACTTTTTTTTCGCCATCACCTTCCATCAGAGCCATTTCCTATTGCTTTTTCTTTCTTTTTTTCTTTTTGGGTTCCAATCGGGCTACAGAGCAGTGAAAATAGTCGAGTGACTCATGGGCAGATTGTAGAGGGAGAAGAAAAAAATTACAGCCAACTCACACACACACACAATCTCTCGATATGATACGGTACCCGTAGATTCGTGCATGGTATTGAATTTAATTGGAAACGAGCTCCATAAACCACGTCAAACCATGAAAATACTAAAATCATCGGGCTAGGAGCCCGAAAATCTGCACAAAACGTAGCAAACAGACACCTGTTGTGGTGCTGCGGTACGGTAAACGGTACGGTGAATCGAAAAATGGATGACCAGCCATGTTATTTAAGGCGAGGTTGATTTCCATTTTTCCACCTGCTAAACGGTTGTGACGCTTCGCGCTTTTCCACGTGCCGTTTGTATTTGGGAAAAAAGGCACGGTGGAAAGTGTGGCCAAATTACGATTCCGATCGGCGCATTAGCATTCGTATGCGTACGATGTTTCGTGCAGGATTGGACCGTTTGCCAGCAATCTTTCATGGCTGATCTTTGTAATTGCGATCGGAGAAGGTAAAGAGTTGCGGAGGAACTCTGTGGCCGGATAAAATCCTTTTATGCAAAGGATATCGGAACCGTTTGATTGGAGAAATCGTAACGAATGTTTAGTTGTTTGTCAATGGAAAGATGAACGCTTATAACTCACGGAAGGCGAATTAATTAAATATAGCATGGAAAATCGTTTTATTAATGCTATTTAAGTAAGTGCTAGTAATGATTCATGTTTCGAAAAATGAATTCAGGCTAATAAGGAATATTAGCTTTATTCGAACGAATGCTTTCTACATGTATGGTATTTGTTATTTAACCCAATCTATTTTTTTATTATTATTTTGTCAAACAAGTCGTTACAATTGACCTAGACACAACAAAATATTGAGGCTGGTGAATTTCGTTATCTGATTCAATATTGTAAATGACAGAGTTTAAATTTAATCTGTTTATTTTTATTAAATTAATTTTATAATTATTTGTTTCCAAAACACATTACTCATAACTGCTAAAGAATAAATGTAACCATACAATGGTCTGTAACTTTTAAATACGCATATGGTTATATTGAAGGAGAGAAAGTACAATTAATTTATTCATCATGCGATCTAACCGATCGACCGAACGATTCGACTGTTGAACATGATGTATACTGTTTTGGATCATACCATATAGTGAAATATTAAACACATTTCTACGTGTGCGCTTCATAAACAGTTTCGTTTGCCACATTGATTCGATGTTTTGCTCGTGTTGAGCGACTGTTAATCATTAGCATCGTTGGTTTTTACTGCGGTTTTATATCAAGCATCATTATGTCTGCTTAATTTTTATATAAAACATTATTTTTAAACCATTGCATGTTTCGATGGTGGTTTGTACCATACAAAATGAACTTACAAATTCTTCACGCTTGATGTTGTAGCGTTACATCAAACTTCCAATTAAATATGACATGTGTTCCATCAGTGATCTAACTGAAGAGTATATATTTTTTTATATGTGTAAACATAGTAACAGAAATGTGTACCTTTTGTCTATTTCTATAAACAACATCTTATCTTTGCTACACATCTCATCACCGGTGAAATGATACTTTCAAATTTTCAACAGTCAGTTTTATACGAACATTCCACGAATGCAACCGTCATAAATATTAAACAGCTGTTGGTGCATCGAACTCCATTTGGGGTACGGGGTTTTTAATCAATCTTTCAGCCACATTAGTGTCAGGATCGGTCTCGTCCACATTGAAAAGAGACAAGCTACGATTATCGAATTCGTCCTGCTTGCACGTACAATCTGTTAATGCAATTGCAACACAACCACGTGCAAGACGAAACACCTGTGCAACCACGTGCTTCTCGTTGCTGGCAGATCCTTGCTTCCGGTGACGAAGGTCGATCGGGTTCCGAAATGAAATGGATTCGAGCCACACCGACGCGTCCACGATCGTTGGCCTGTGCGATCCAGTCGAGCAGAACGGTTGACCAGCGATCGATGTATGCGTGTGGGCACAGGTGCACAGACTTGAAGATGTGTATGTGTACATAAAGTTAGAGGGTGATCACATCCTTTTTTTCTCATTTTTATTACATTTGGATTTTGTATTTCTATCAAATTACTGTTTTTGGATTTAAATTTAAAGCATTTCTAAGAAACTCGCATTGATCAACGATGATGCATTGTTTTTTTTAAATATAAAATTTTTATCTTTTGTATTTTTTTTTGTTATATTACCTTTTCAGGAGGCACAGGTGCAAAGAAGCACGCATGTTACGCAGCGCCTGTCATAGTGCTACACATACACGTGGTCTGTTAGCACTAATACCATCACCACCACCGTTTATCCGGCAAACCGGTAGACTTAAGTCACAACGCAGCAGGTGAAAAAGATGCGTACAAAACCCCATCAGCAGGGGAACGAACTAACGCAGGCATAATTATGCAAAGTACTCTTTCTTCCATCCCTTTCGCACAAACATCGAACCTCAGTACAGTCGGAAAGGTTATGCTCCACGGCTCTTTGAGCAAGCTTTCCCGCGATTGCTGGGCTTTACGCATCGCGGACGAACGTTCGAAAGAGAGATCCGAAGTCGCTGTGGAGCGTTCGTGGGGCCTCTCGCGTCCATATACATTCAGTCGAACACCATACAACGCTCGGAGTACGATTGAAGATCTCGATCAGTGCGGATCGTAGTTTCGCTGGTCGAGCAACATAGAAGGAACGGATGCTAGAGCTGTTTGTACAGTGCTTAGTGTGCAGCCGGTGCGTGTGGACACTATCGAACTATTCGACAAAATTAAAAGAACAAACTCAGTGTGAACTTGTGCCTATCGTACCGATACTGCCAGTAGAGAGGTTTGGTTTCAACTCAATATCGTTGACGTCAAAATGCTGATACGTCAGCACGCACACTTCAGGCCTCCAGAACGTAGTGTTTAATGTAAGTTGTGTTCGTCGCTAAGGCCGGTCCGATTTTTTTTTGTGGCACTGCTGTGTGGTCGCTCCAGTTTACTCAACTTTACTGCTGTGTCACCAATGTGCGCCCGCTCCAAGTCACCGTGGGACGCAAAAATTGTCGATAAAACCCGCATGCGCGATGACGAACGCACACCGATGGCAACAGTTTATTTGCTTAAAAGCAACACCTCACCAGCGCAATGTGGAAGGTAATTATACTGCTTTGAACTTGTACGTAGTGCCGGGTCACACGGAACGAACGGAATAGTAGAACGTTAATGTTGCGTATTGAAACGTGTTGAGCCATTTTATTCGATGAAATTGGCGTAAAATGGTTCCCGGCATTGCACTAAAATTGAAATGAACAAGTGTGTGTAAGACTGGCTATGTATAATGGTTTACAAATAATTACTTGCTATTTGCTTTTTTTTGTATAAAAATGCTTAAGCAAGTGTTAGTGGCAGTGAAACCGGAAAGGGTTATATTTCACAATGCTATTCGGATATTGAGGAGTTTATTACTATGACATCAACTATTTTCTTTAGCACTGTTCAACGATGATCACATTCTCAGTAGGAGGTTGGTCTCGTGTATCGTGGAACATGATGAAGTTATATTGTTAAGAAAAAAACTCTCGTAAAATAAGTAGCTTGAGTCATTAAAAGAGCAACAAAAAATCTTTTGGTGTAGGAAAACTTGATAATTTCACCCAAAAAAAAAAAGACAAAAAAGATTTAAAAGTCCAATATTTAAAAAAGATATAACAAAACTGATTAACCAAAATAATTCAACTAAATAAACTAAACACACTAACAGAGCTTTTTTAACAATTAATCATTCCTAGTGATAAGAGAACTTTTAAAAACTAAGACAGAAGAACCAACCCTTATCGAATTCAGTTGATGAATACAGCGTTTCTAAAGAGAAGATGCGTTCAATAAGCTAAACTGCAATATTTATTACTCCATGAATACCAACATTGTGACACATCGAGCAATATAGCACGTTGTGCTACTTAAAAATTTAAAGTAACTAATAATTAATTTCGCAATAGCTGCATGTTTTGCGTTAAACCATTAATCAACTAATTGCACGTTTACTACTACTGTGTGTTACTACCTACTAGCATGTTTACTTACCAAAACGAAAGACACTAACACTAACGGAAAGGAACCGAAAGTTCTATGCATGTATGTTTTTACCGCATCGATATGCGTGATAAATGGGATCGAGTGAAAAAAGAAAAGAAAAACGTACCGACGATGGATACGTTAGATCATCACATATCGAAACGAATGGTAAAATGTATTGAAAAATGCTACAAATACTAAGATCGCGCATCTTTACCTGAAGGGTGTGAACGATGTTGATTTACGATATTTGTCACAGGTTAGGAACGGACGTAAATAGCACCTAAAGAGCTTCAATATAATTCTAAGTTAGCGACGCCAGAGAAAACGCCCGTACCGGCATTGTAGGCAGTTTTTAAACGTGCGTAGCTTTTAGGATCTTTGGTTAGCAAATGCCAAAGCAAACATTGACACCTACACCGTATTGGAACCGCCTCCGTATTTTTTTTTTGGAAGCGAAAGCTTAACGATCTATCGTCGGCGTTGATGATGTATGTGGTTGATCGTACCAAAAGCATGAGTCACATATCCACAAAAAATGAGGAACGTAGTTGTTGCTACAAACATATGTGTATAGGCATACACGAAAGCCATAGTTTGAACATTTTTTTATTTCAATTCTTTAAGCTCATAATGTACGATCCCGAAAAAGCCGATCAAACGTAGCCCGTAATTAATTAACATCTTGAGCAAAAGGTTTTGACTAATTACGAAAAACAAGTTGTTGTTCGAGAAGAGCTAGGGAAAGATTGCAAATCATTCCAATGTACCTTAAGAAGTACCCTCAGAGTAACTTTCCTGTACGGTCGGATCCAGTGGAATGGACCTCCATTACCTTCTACTGAGCTTAATTGATGCCTACCATTGAGTCCAAAGCTAATTAGAGCGTTGCTTTTCGATTGCCGATTTTTCGGAGATTATCTTATTTTTAAGTTTTCAATTGGACAACTTTGGAAGGGGAACAGACGGCTACCGGCACTGAAAATGTATCTTTATTATACGTTATACAAACAACTTCCCAATAGGGAGAACATTCCTCTCGGAACATGCAGTGAACATTGTTTTGCTGAGGAGTTTCTCGTAGCGCATTAATTATGTGCTAACTGTAATATGACAAGGTTCGATTTTAACATACTTTATCGCCCAAGCTGCACGATCGATGATCAACGATCCGTTTCCTGTTTCGTTTCTGAATTAATTTGAACATATTAAACGCACCCCAAACGGGTGTGAGTATCCGTGCGTAAGCTTAACTCGATTAGGCTTAATTTTACAACCTCTCCACCGGACAGTTCACTTTACTTTTCAAACTTTCCAATCCAGTAAGGCTTATTTTTTCAGCCCATCAGAATCAGCGCCACGGTAACAACGAGCCCGTAAACAGAACCGTGGGATTTCTGTGGCTTTTTCACTGCGATGAAGAACGAATGATAAACGCTTTGGAGTTTTTTTGGCTTTCGAAGAATGAGGAGTAAAAATCGTTTCCACATCAGGGTGTGGGGATTGAAGATCGTTTCAGCACATCCCGGTTGTGTGTAGCACAATTTTATGACCGCAAGGTAATGAGAAAAGGAAAACCTTTAATCCCCCCAAACCCGCTGGAAAGGAAACTGAACATAAAAAATGGAAGCAAAAAACCCCAGAAGCGATAAACGTCGTAAAGCAGTTGAGTGTTAGTTACCGAATCGATTTACGATCGGTTCACTGATACAATGAATCGTCGGCCCTACTAGACATCCAAGGATCGACGATCACCGGGAGCACATCCGTCACAAGATGTGACGGTTGTATGTATCGATCTTGGAAGCCAACAGGCTTGGATGACTTCATTTGGTCTTTACGATTATCGATCAGAAGTTTAAAGCTGCGATTACACACAAAAACAGGCCAGTGGATCCCTGCGACCTACAAAAACATGCGTTTGTCGATGATCCATTTAAAAATGGGACCATGGTGGTCGTCGAGACTGGTGTTTGTGTTGTAACGTTTTTTTTTGTTGTACTTTTCCTCTGCATCCTTAAACGTTATTTGGCTGCCCGAAGTAAATGCGGACCTCAGGTGACTTGTACATCGCCAGCGGGCTGGCGGTCCCTTTAATTAGTCTGCTTCTTCCAGCTCTGTTGCCGCCAAACTTTATCCCTTTAGCGAAGGAACGTAATAAGAAATACGGAGGGTTAGTGTGTGCATGCACGCGGTCAACTTTAGTACGGAATAACTTGCGTTCTCTCGGTCATCTGTCGCGAGGTATGTTCAAAAAGGTTTTGGTTTCTACATCAAAGGAATACAAAAACAAAATATTCCGCAAAAGTGAGCTGGCACTTTCTGAACTAAAAGGACAACTTCATACGAAGCACCATGGTTTTGTGCAGGCAAACGTAACATTTGTCCCAACAGGAACAAGAGCATAAACAGCATAACAAGCGCATAATTATACAACATCCTTCCGCATATGAAAAACATCCCATGCTCCTATGGCTGATCCAGCAACGGTACGCTAGGAATAGCACCGTTGTTTGATGGCAGAGAGTGGCAAGAATTTTTACCGCCAATTGGTCATTATCATTCATTTCCCGTTTTCAATGTTTTTCGGGAAAGAAAACAACTTTTTTTTTCAAGCGATCGTCAAAGAAGAATCCCTTCGGAAAGTGAAAAGGACGAGATCGCGCCAAGACAGACAAATGCAGTCATTCGGGTGTTTGTGCACCCGGCGTTCAACCACCTGTTGATGTCAAAGTTAGGGTAAAGTTTCGTCGGTAGGCACATGTGCTTACTTCAACGGTTGACTGTTGCGTATGAGCCTCCGTGTCTCATACGTGTTGTTTTCCAGCTGCGAAAAAATGCAGCAGCGTCCCTCGTATAATCCAAAACATAATTCACTTTATACTGAACATGCGTCGTACAGCTGTCCTTGAAGTCGTTCGATCATTGGTTTTACTTTTATTTAAGGAATTTTTGTTATTTTACTACTCCAACTAAATCTAAATGCCTTGTTAGTAGCATTATTTTTATAGTTTATAATAAAACTGAAATAATTGATTTTTTTGTCATTGCCACTTGCCTGTGTTACCAATTGAAAGTTATTTTTGTTTTTTTTTTACACATATCGCAGCATTATACATTATAAACTATAAACTTTTTTTTACTACAATAATCAATATTTGTACTTACTACATTTTTTATGTTGTTTTTGAATGTGTTTGTAGTTTGTTATGTGGTTACTTAAATATTTTTCTCGTCGAAGAAAGATGCTCTTGTCTGATTTGTATCATTACGGCCATTTACGACGTACATATTAGTTTTCATTATTTATCTTTTAATCTTAATTCATTTTCAATTGTTTGCTAAAATTGTTTAACAATGTCTACTTAATATGAACATAAAGTCTAACCTACTTCCTGTCCTACACTGGTCTCATCTCAAGAGAGACGTAAAGTCGATATACTCTGGTAGATGATAAAAAAAACATTTGAGCCATCTAAATGAAGTTACTGGAGATATTATATGATTGTTACTGTAAATATGCTTAAATTAAAAAACAAACAAAAATGACATAAAGATGTTTTGATTGAAAGCAAACTTTCTGTTTGTATCTTAAAACAACTTCCAGCACTCTGCTGTACGTGAAATTCAAGAGTCATGCTAAACACAAGCACCGTAACATGAGACGCTCTAGAGAAACGAGTTTGTTGTTTCTGCTACACAGGATTAACATAAGAAAGTCTTCAAAACAAAGCGACCGATGACCATCTGTTAACAGGATGCTTCATTATGGGTGCGATGGTTTAAACAGGCTTTTTTGTGCATATCTCCTGGGAACACTTGATCCCCCAAAAGATCAACCTATTAGGCACGCAAAACAATAGTCTTCCTGGTCACTGTGTGACTGACCCGTTACTGAACTGAGAGGTGAATTTCTTAATCACTTTCAAGCTTCTCATCCATCAAACTAAACAGTGCGAAGTGATGTGCTTTCTCCATTGCCGGACGGGCAGAATGATGCTGTTCAAAGGGCAGCAAGAAAACAGCGCCAGTGCGGACAACTTTGCATCCACAGCACAGTGTGTGGACGATGTATTCCCTCGCGTGCTGCAGGTTCTCACGAACGCTTTCCATTGGAGAGAATCTATTCGATTGATGATGCACGAAAGGAAGACCCACAAGAAACGACTCTGCGTGCGCAGCGAAACGCGATCTTTTCGAATCGTCTTAGCTGCCTCTAAGTTCCGTAGCCTACGGCGATACGGTGGGAAAAATGTCCAGAAATCAATTTAGTTCAGGGGATTGCATCTCTCGGATGGGACAGACGGGAATGCTGGTACCATTAATAAACAATAATCACCGTCACATGGGAGAACCTCGGTCATGCAAGAGAAGAGACGATTTGGAAACCAAACCACCACTACAGGATCTCGAAAATCGGGAGTTGCAATATTTTATCTTCCACGGAGACAAATGAGCTCAACGAATAGCGTATCTCATTCGTCTTGTGCTCATTGGAGGATGAGACATGTTAGGCTTGAGCTTCAAATTGTGCGGAATGACGAATGGATTCAAAGACATCGTTGGTATAGATCGTTCGTGTTTCTTTTTTTTTTGTTGCTCAAATCAACTCTAACTGCCGGCGAGACTGCCCAAATCTAAATGTTTGGCAATTGTCTGAAAATAAAACGGGGATTCCCTTTTTTATTTTTAACGCTAACGCTGCGACTCGGTCGGGAGGTTTGATGAGATTGGATGATTGATTGTTGAGAACTTACTCACTCTCATCCAATGTCTGCGGGTTCCGGAAAGACATAAACTTCTTTCATCACTCTTCAGCAAGGTGAAACACGTTGGCCTTGGGACAAAGAATGTTCCGAGCTTTGGGCACGCGCACTGTAGCTATCGCCCAACCCATCGAAAGCGCGACCCAACGACTATAAAATAACTGAAAGATCGTACCACAGGAGACGATCATGCTTGGACATGTCGTCCCCAACGGATCTAGTCGACGGTGATGCTTAAATGAAGGTGACGGGAAAATGGAGTAATAAAGAGGGATGTTCTCAAAGAGTAAGAAAGAGAGTGAAAGAGATGTACGATTTAGCAGGAAGTGGTGGAGTAGATGCTTCCTTTTTGGGTTCTGGCTTACGGGCGTGCTAAGGGACAGGGTCAACGGAGACAACACCGACAACGATGGAACCGGTTTGCGCTACACTGGAATACGAAGACGAACCACATCCGTTGAAAGCGTGGTGAGATGATGCCGATCTGGTAGGAAGTCAGTGTAATCTTCCTTCGATGATCGCTGGCAAGGTGGTTGAGTGGTTCCATCCGAAAAGCCGTTGCCGATCATCGAGCTCAACAGGAAATGGTACATTATGAAATCGATTTCGAATTCTTCAAGGCTCATTCAAGCCGACGCGAGTGTGGACGAGGTACTGGGTGAAGTGATCCCTCCAGGGGTAACTGGCCCCGAGGATTGGAGGGCTTGCGAAGCAAATTGGTGATCTCTTTTTTCCACCCCAACGCTCTAATAGATACGGAAGAGAAGAAGTTTGCGAAGTTGTTTCGGGATCCAGAAATTGTGTGTCTAGGAGTGGGGTCACCCTTTTGCTAGCGACCGGAGACTGGTAGTGGACCTGCCCTTTCGTCTGCCCGATCCTTACGATACTGCTCCAGTGGCTGATTATACCAATTATCTACAGGCCGTAGAACGGGAGCCGTAACTTCACAGATAATTAGTAATTACCCTGTCCGGTGAGCGAACGATCGTACGAAGGAAGTAAACTTCCAGTACCTTGGGCGTTCGGGGCAACGCTTTTTGGCCCGAAGACCTTAGGCCCGCAGATCCATGTCGCGCCTCGGATCGATTTTCTACTGGAGTAGACCATGAAATTACCCCCGAAAGAACTCGATTCCGATTCCCTCTTTACGCTTCCGCACTTTGGTCAATGTGGTTCGGTGGTTTTGAAAACTTGTTCTGACTGTTACCCGCTACGCTGCTTGTGAAGTGATGCTCGCTGCTCTTCTCCTTTTCGAAGTGATGCTGTGCGCACTTTGTGTCTTCACTTTGCGTTTCCAAGCGTACCGTAACCAGCAAACGTAAAGAAGAAAAGAAACGAAATTGAAATCAGAAACTAAATCGATAGCAGCAGCAGCAGTATCGCAGCCTCACGGGCAGTGGTAAATTCTAGCAGGATAAACCAAAACAGAAGAATCACCGACTTCGAATGAACAGGCAGTAATGGTGTGTAATTACGAAGATCCTTTCTGGAATTGCTGCGACTGAGGCAGTCGCGTCAGTCGGCCAGGCCACGATGACTTTCCATTTTCTTCACAACTTCAAATGGTCGTCGAACGTTCGCTTGACCGAAAGCTGAGAAACTCGCGGGAGTTAAATTGAAGGCCACTTCTGTCTTGTAGGATGTGTAGATCTAGTACCGTCAAAGAACTGGGTGATTTTTGCGAACACACCATCGTATCATGCACACTGCGCTATGGTCTTTTGAGACGAAATTTTGCCTAACCATGCACGATCTATTCTTCATAAAAGGAGCGAAAGCATCCAACCATGTCAAGCAATCATCTTTTCGCATGTTGCAAAAAAAAGGAACAATTCCATCCCGGGCTAGCTGATTGGCGCAGCACTATTCAAAAAGCTAGCCCCTTCGTAGAGGACACTCGGCGGTTTTGGTTGGTGAACTTACAAAGGAAGGGACACGATGGTCCAGAAAAAAGTCATACCTTTCTCACGGCCAACAAAAGGCCACACGGCGTTGCCTGAGAACGGCTGTCGCGGTTCATTCCTGGGACCGAACGTTTAAGCGCTATCTGGTAGTCAAGTAATGGGAGTGTATTTGCCGTTAATTAAGCAATCGTAACCCGTTGAGACACTTTCACTTGAGCTGTTTAACCCTATGCTTTGATTCCATAAGTTCAAGAAAAAAAACCCTATGCGATGATTCCATGAGTTTAAGACGTCTAAATAACATACAGCTTGGGTATGACGCTTTTGCTTGAATGTAGCTAAACCAGTTGAAATTTATCGCTTATAACTATATTATCAGGAAGGAACAGATCGCGAAAAGCGAGGCTAAACGATCGGTTATGCTACGCCACAGCAACGGTAGTGTTTTCGGTGTATGACTAATAGCACAAAGGATCGAAGTTCATAGCACCAACACTACAATAACGGTTGGCACATAATAAGCGTGTTGCACCGGTAAAACTTGCACAGGGTGCAACTTATGACGCAGTATACGCTACCAACGCAATGTTCAACCAGACCTGAAACATGTTGCCGTGAGATAACCTTTTGCTAGCTGCTGGAAAACTTCGCGCTCCTCCCTCGAGGGTGCGATGGGTGACTTCCTTCCGTGGCTGTTTATAAACAGTCGCCAATAGCCAACTCCACCAGGCTTCAACTATACACAGTGTCGTTCATCAACCTTTCTCAGGCCTTCCGTTCCCTCGGGAGGTGGAAACGTTACACCTGACTTATTGCGAATCGAAATGCTTAACCCGTACCCCCGTCACTGGCGGAATAGAAACCCACTGAACCTTGGTTTGCAGCGTTATAGAATAAATAGACCAGTCCGTGTAGTGTGGTGCAAATGTCAGTGAACTTCGGTCGCTCGGCACCCCTTTAACCAGTCAGTCGGTGGTAGTTGCGCCTCAATTCCGGCATCGGTTTTGCTAGCGTTTGCACAAACCACCATCAGCGTCAAAAATGGCTGAAGTTTGCGTGTAGATTTGTGTTTTAAATTTACCCTTTTTTTTGCTTACCACTGAGGGATAGACAGCCACGCTGCAAAATACACCTGAGTCAGTGGGTAAGAAACTTAACACCTCAATGCTACAATTCTTCAAGCTTACAGCGTGGAGAAGGGTTTGGCTGCAAATGAATCAAGGGTTGTGTCTAAGTTAGGGAAAGAAACGCCAAGTTAGAAATATAGAGCAGCTTGTGTAGCAAGGTTATTTCTTTGAAAAAAAATTACATATAAAAATATAGGTTTTCTCTATAAACTGCTAGATTTAGAACGTTACAGCTGAAAGAGTAACATCATATTTTATTTCATTATTAAAAAAAACTAAATTAAGTCTGTTCCTTTTATTATTTACTATAACACAACAAACTGCAACCACTCACACAAAAGAAAAAGAAAATATACAATCATGCTCTTTCAGACAAGAAAAAAAAGCTTTAAACTACGATCGTAAACAAAAGTGCTCAATAGGTAAAACAACGCCCTAGCTGGTAGAAGGAAAAAAAAACCAATTCGAAGATCGAGCAAGAAGCGCATATTGTGCGGTTTAAAAATTGCTGCCCTGCTCGATCGCGGCTGAAAATATTTCACAAGTCATTCACATCGTGACCCCGTCAACGGAGGCACCGGGCCAAGGCATCCTCATCGATGGCTCGGATGTGGTACCACAGCCAAGGGGCAAAGAATAACGCCCAGCTTCAATCGAGACCGGGTTCAAGACTATCCGTAGCGGGATTGACCCGTGTTGGGGTGCGGTAGGATAGCGACCGCGACGTAAAGATTGGTCTGAAATGTCAAACCGAGAAGAGCCAAAGAAGTGAAAGGCTATGCCCGTGGTGTTCGTGTACTACAGCGCCATTCGAATAGGGCATGGCCTAAAGGTCTATGATTAGATGGTGGTGCGCTATTTAGCGAAAAATTTATTTCCATCGAATCGGGTTGATCTTTGCATGTTGCAAACTAGGGGCGTAGGGTGAAGGCAGGATTTAAATGAATTACAATGGGAACGGACTGTGCAGAATATAAAACAGTGATTTTTGTTTATAATTTATATGGTTGTATCAGATTTCCTATTTTTGATAAATAAGCTTCTTGCACATGTCCATGTCCAAGTCTCCAATCTGGCTGCTGTACGACTAGCGGAAGTATTTCCGTCGAATGTTGTTGGCCTAGTTCCGAAACGTTTCCGTTCCTTGGCTGTTAGATAAAATTGTTTATTCGCTCCATGACTCGCCTGATCAGCTAGTGGGGGTTGAAGTTCCATCTGTAGAATAAAACCGCCATTCAGTTTATACCCATTTGTTTTCCTATTCTACTTCCCAGAGGAAATGAAGCCCCGATCGTAAATTTTGTGACGAGTTGGACGCTCCTTTTCGAGCTTCTGCTCCATCGACCGATAGACCTCGGAACGCTACTTAAAGTGGAAGAAAGATATAAACCCATCTAATCGTACAAGCACGTACCCTTATCTGTGGCCGAAAGTCTAATCAAATAGAACGACCTACAACGATAGAAAGCACTTTCCGACACACCTAGCATTGGTGTGACCTCACGAGCAGATTGCAAATGAATGCGCTACACGTGATCGTGAGCCAGGTGAAAGGATGGCGTACACTGATGTCTTCTTCGGCACACAAGCGCATACCACACTCTGCTAGCCCTTAGGGTCATTGGGCTTCCGCGTAGCAATTATCGACTGCTGAGACGACGACTACGATGACGACGATGAAGATAGTCCCATCGGTGTCTTGACACGGTGAGTAGCACTGTCACGTTTGGGTCGAAAAAAACAACGGAAGAGATCCTCTATATCCCGACACGATCTGGAGCACGCGGCTCATCGCTTCTCACGGTGTGCGACTTCATTGTCGCACTCGAAACCGATCCCTACGCTTCGAAATTGCCTTATGCTCAGTTGCATTCCACGGCTTCCTGCAACCCAAAACGAACCACCCGTACCAAGATCTGGACAGAATCTTTAGAATGCCACGATCGTTAAAGGGCGACCGAGTGCAACTCGCGTGAAATGCTTCGAGATCCCTTTTTCTTTTCCATCGCCAGAAAACGGCTGAGCTGTTGTGCTTAGCAAACAAGACGCCCGACTGGACTGTGCGGTAAGTTGAACGAAATGATGCAGCATGCAAAGTGAAGCCCAACGTGCCCGTCCAATGTTGAAGGCAAGATCAAAGTGTCTGACAGTGAGTCGAGCGTACTAATTCCTGTCCGGTTCGGTTTCAGCCATGGGAAAATCACATCTAATGACCCCACGCTGTCCTAGACGATGTGACCAGGTTGGGAAGACTTATTTTCTTCCGCCTGGATGCCGATTGCATGTCAAAACAAGCAGCGAATTGTCAAAGAAAATTACCACTCCAATTTCTGCCCTTCAGTGTCTTTCTGCCTACGTTATGTTCCGGATCGAAAAGGAGACCAGTTCGACTTGGGCCCTGCAAATGTGCGACAGGAAATAACCCACAAGCAAGAACGATCTATCATTGGTTCGGCTTATTCGTCGATAAATCTTCTCAACCGATTATGCTGTGGTTAATCGGTTTGGGTACTTTTGGGTACCCACAGGGTTTCCTAAACAAATCGCCGGTGGTCTTGCGAGCCGGAAGAGAATAGCTGAGAAGGATATGGACGATACCGTTGGTTGTGCGTTTCGTTCGGTGAGAGTTTGTGTCGCTTTGAGAGCAGGCTAATCCAATGACATGGTTATTTTTTCCCCCTTCATTCTAATACGCTCAGTGTAACCCGCCCGGAACATGCCGAACAATGTCTAGACTTCAAACAAAATACATCGTCAGTAAACGAGTAGTTTCATTCTTTCCGTCATTTCCTGTGGATGTGGTTTGTAAGCTCACTTTGAAAGCCTTTGATTACTGCCGGTGATCATTAGCGATCGTCACAACGTCGGTCGATGTTGAGAAAAGCTGTTTGTTACGTGGATTTTGGAGATCGAAAGCTTGCCAGCTATGAATAGCTATGAAATAGCATTGAAAACCCCTTCTTAATCTATGAACGGTAATGGTTTGTATCTACTACCTGTTAGGAAGTTTTGCTTTATGTGTAAAACCGTATGGAATTTAATTAATTATTAATGGGTTTTTGGGGGAATTGATCAAAACGCTTCTCTATATGAAAGGGTATTAAGATTGTATAATATACATTATGATGGTTTGATGAGTGTCTGAGAGTGAATTAAAAGATGTTTAGAAAATTTGCTCAAACATCCTATTTGCGATCATAGATTTCATCATTCCATCATCTACTGGTGCTATATTGCTTTGATGGGAGCAATCTTTATTAATTATCCACTATAACTTTGGATCTTAATGCTAGGTTAAATTCGCATACCAGGAAGATTCTCTGTGATACTCTACACATAAGCAACTCATTGCCCAAAAAAAAGCTTCACCCTGGACAAAGTGGAAGAAAGAAACGGGAATAAAACAACAACTAAAGTCAAAGTTCGCAAGAAACCGCAAGAACCTCTGTCCAAAGTGCCATGTCACGAATTTAAACTCAACCAACGGCCATCCGCACTAAATCAATCCACCGCACCGCTTGATTCACATTCACTCACGCGCGTGGCCCATTCGCAACGTGAGCGGTAGAGTATCATCTTCCTGTTGGTATCATCACCGGAGAGTGGGAAAGAATTTACCAATGGATTCCAGTTCTTGGAACATTTAAGTGTTAAGTAAGGCCGGTCGCGGGGCATACATGTACAAGCGAAACGGGTCACGAGATTTACAGCGAAAGGCTATCAGCATCACCTGGTGTACACGGTTGACGGAAACGAATGATTGAAAGTGGTCGTCGACTCATCTCACCACGAAACTGTAAATTATCGTTCTAATCTGTGACAAGATAAGCACCTAAATCTTTCACCTTGCAGCCGACACCTCGGTTGACGGTTTCGATTCACGCTTTCAGTGCGCGACCAATCTAGGCGATGGGCCAATTGTCACGTCGTCGAAGCACCGCGGGATGTCTTTAGTTGAATTTAATGTGATTGTTACCGTCGTGGCACGGTGAGAAAATGTGGGAGAACATTTTTCATGCCCGCTTTCAGTTCAGCCCGTTTGGGTTTCGTTCGGGCTTCGCATCCACCGAACCGGGAACGCTGGGCACGCGCGTCCTCTTGAGCGTCTTTGCACCGACGGAGGCACGCCATTGATGTTCGGTTAAATTAGCATAATATTTCTATCGTCGTTTGCCGCACCTTCTGATCGACTGTAAGAGCCTTGCCTAGTGGGTGAAGCCATCACCGTTGTCGAATAATCCCATAAGGAAAATATCAACATGACACACTCGTTTAGCGGTTGAATGAAAAGTGCGGTAACTGATATACTTTTTATCACCTTTTCTACTTAGCAGGGGGCCAGGGAATAGGTTTTTTGGTGTTATGAAAAACACAAACAAATATTTCAACTCGTAAGGGATACTCTTTTTGTTTGACTTCCTGTTTTGTTTGGTCATTTTTTTGATTGATGATCCATTTGAATTTTTAAACAGTTTTGCTGGTGAATTTTCCATTTGCATTATAGATTTTTTTTTTAAATTTGCCCTTACAGAATGACTTTGATGTTTTTTTTACAAAAATAGGCTTATAAAACTTGAACGAATTTTAATCATTATGCATTGCATAATGAACGCATTTTTTTCGTATTTGTACGTTACGATAGGATTGAGTTTTATGTTTTCCCGTCACTGTTATCATTAGTTCATTCAAACATTTCTTGAAAGTACCTGCAAAAGTGCTTCCACTCTGTTCGTTACTCTTCGCAGTAGACTTACGCAATCCACCTAATGTACGCAAACGTTTATGAACACGGTGATTGGCGACAAAAAACAAACTCTACAATTTGCTCACGAACGCAATTTGTAGGAACACAAAAACTAAGCATGTGTATTATGACAATTAGAAGGAAAAAATGAGCTGCACAATCATTGCTGACGTGACATTTCGTGGCAGACGATTATTCAATAAAGCACGCATAATGTACTGTCGCTAAACGTGCAGTTTGTTAGTTCCGCGTATGCGCGATGTGGCTGCTACAACAACAAAACAGCATCATTTGACATTTCATGCGAGACGTGAGCCCCTATATACAGCACCACGTACTTTACTGACGAGACTGTTTGCAAAATACATCTTCTTGTATTTAGATGCGTTGCTGCCTGCTGCTCGAAAACTGCTCGAAAACATTTCTGTTGCCTAAAAAGACATTTTACTGCGTAGGTATGATGAAATGGCTTACCGTCGTGTATGAAACGGGAGGACATTCCTTGCAAACGGTGTACGCTCTTTTTCCGCGAATGCTTCAGGACACTTCAGTCGATATAACGGATGCACCCTCTCGCAGGCGTAACGTAACGTGAATGCATACAGTTGCAGATGAACCGGTTTTTGGGCCGTGTGGAGTCGTGCCCGAAGATGCATACCTACATGTTTGTCGCTCCTGAAAGCTGTAGTAGCGCAGTCCGCGTGCGAAGGTTCAGGCAAAAACGGTTTCCATTTGGAGGACACCCTTACAGACCCTGTATAGGAAGGGGGGCCGAACGGGTGGAGCAAAAATGGTTGACGAAGACAAAAGTTGACAAACGGCATCTGGTCGCAAAGAGAGCGAGAGCGCTTGTTTCTTAGTTGCTTTTTTTTCTCTTGTCGATCGCTGATCTTTTCACTGTTTCCGCGCGATGTCACTTCAACTTTATGTTTAATTGTTCAAAAAATTACAAGCACAACTCCTCCGGAGGCTTGTCATTGCTTGGGAAGGAACGAGGTCACTGGAGGTGGAAGGACAAGGACAAGAAGAAGAGCCAGGTATTGCGCGATGGTGTTTCCTTTTTTTCCAACTTTTGCTTCATATACTTCGCCCGTTACATTCGTAAGAGACTGTTTCCACGCGGTAAATGTGCCTCGTACTGCTCATTTTCATATGCACTGTAACCAACCGTTAAAGTTGGGATGAATGTTTAATGCTACCAAAACGACGCCCCTACGGGTGTACACGGGTTAAATGGTTCCCTTTGTGTCATTTGCGGTAACAATAACATTTGCACCGAGATGGTTCATTTCTGCAGGCAGAGCAAAAACGGGTTAAGACGCTTAGCGCAGGAACCGCAAAAACCGGTGGAAGTACTTGGCCCGGTGTGGTACTATCGGCGGCAGTAAAGTGTCACCGTTCGACAGCTGAACATGACCATGTTAAATAGGGTTTTGCGATCGGAAATGCGATGATGATCACCGATACGGTGCAAACATCTTTCAGTGCCCTGCCTTTTTGCACCAATGGGAAACCACGTGCACGGAACAGGGACGGAAACGGTGGAGAGGGGAAGCGGAAAACAGGTTTACTAAACTGATCGTACGAGGGAGGCAATTAGAGTGTGAAGTGTGGCAGGGTGATGAAAAAGAAGTGTGAGGCAGTGTAGTGAAGCATGAGATGAATTTATTTCTCGATCTGTCAAGATTAGCCACTGCACAGACGCATAATGCAATAGTCATCGGTTCATCGAACAGAAAGGGCAGCGGATCGAGAGAAAGCACCGTTGAAGAAGAATAATCATCACTAAATCTATCGGCAACTCTGCGTACCTGACAATTCTGGTAGCAAACATTCATTGGCTTCAAAATGACATTATCATATCTGTAACGTATTTCTTACACATTCGTTTCATTTAAACATTATTATTGCGCTGTGTTAAGGCTTCCCGATACAAACTTTTACAGCGTTATTGTTCAAAATGAATTCATTCGACCGAACGATCCAACGGCCATGGATGGTAGCAAACTGCTAATTATCAATACATTTCTAATCCAATTATCAGTTTACATGATCACGTGTGCCAGTGGAACGTTATGTGATTGAGTGAATGAGCGATAGAAAACACACACCAATCGCAACGGGACCTTCGAACGGTTTCATCATTTTGTCCGGTTCGTGTTGTGTGTCATCGTTGATGTCTTTCCCCATGGAAGGTTTGTGACAAAATCCCATTTACTCTCGCTTGGTACTCAAGCGAGCGGAAGGGCAAGCACCGAAAAAAATCCCAGCTGTTTTTCAGCTTTGTTAACATTTTTCGAACAACAGCCGCGGACTGAAAGTTCAATTGATTTTTTTTATGCTTTCTCAAGGCAGGAGGAGAAATAAAACAAAAAAATATATCAGTATCAGAACGAAGGAATAATCAGAAAGAAACGATTGACAAACGGATATTAAAACGTGAGCAAATGGTGAGAGAATATGTATATGACAAAGAGCAGAGAAACGATCGTTCCACTCACTCACCAACAGTACACTCACACCTGCGCGTCTTAGGCGCGGTTAAAGGTGGCTTACGTTTGTAGCGCGAGGTTCGTCGCTTTTATTCACAATCGTGATCGCGCTCCGAGTGGACGTGTTGCATTCGTCTGCTGGTTCTAGTTTGAAACCGATACTTATCTGCAATAAGAGTTTTAAACATAAGTGGTTTCTGTGTGTGACGCTGCGTGGGTTCGAACAGTATCCGGGTGTGTTGAACGCTTTGCGACGGAAGCATTATAGCTGTTTAGAGGAACTATACATAAAAAATAAGATTGCTTTCATAAGTTATCAGTCATCACTCGAGAACCTTTTAGTGATGGAGAAGCATCCGACGTTATGGCATCAGGTTGATTTTTGTCTTATTGTTTTGAGTGCTTGTGTGTCTTTTTGTGTGTAGGTTGGCGTCATCGAAGTTCCATGCATTGAACAACAAAATTTATTATTTCATCATATTTGCTGGTGTAATGCTTCAGCGTTTAAGTTTGACTGGGTGATGTATTTTTATGGTTTATTTGCCTCGCCTACCTTTGTGCGCTTCTCATCCGGGTTCTAGATAAACGCAATTAACGTGCTGGTTTTCGCTTTGTAATAGTGCGATAGTTTTCCGTACTGACTAATGAGCGTGTATTATTTCGGCCTTAATGTTGGTTGGTGTGACAAACAGCGAGTGTTAAATAAGCAACAAAATTCTGCGGGTTCTGTATAGCGGATGAGCTTCGCGATAAGTATGTACGTTCGTTTCCTACTGTAATGGAGATGTGTTACAGTAAGCTAACCAAATTACCTTGTTGCTTTTACACACGTTTAATCAAGTTCTCAAATTGGCAGTTTAGAAATTTGTACATCCGTCTTTTCTAAAAACATAAACTGCCAAAAACCAGGTACAACAGTTGAATGGAAGTGTGAGTTGTTTAAACACTTGATTTTCGTAAATATGTATTGACCATTGCATCACGCAATATCAAAATCCGGGAGCATTAAACGTATGAACAACGCCTGTGCTTAAATTTCAAAGGTTCGTCGCTTGAAATCCCACACGCAACCGTTGAAGTCTTTTGTTTCAAGCGCACTCTGTAAACTAAACTCTGCGTCTTTTTTTTATTTGCACCTTTCGGCGATTCTCTCTTCTTTTGGACGACGCGTTTGTCTTGTCGCTCACGCGTGGCAAACTCGCACGAAACGCGATCGATCGCGATACTTACCCCGCCGGTGGGCTTCGGTGAATGAGTTAAATAATTAATAAATTCTACCACCGCTGACCGACAAGAGGGAAACTATGAAACCCTATCGGCGATGATGATGACGAAGGGTTTGAGTGTTAGATCAAGAAAAAGATTTATCTTTGTGCTGGCACACACACACACAAACACACCCGAACATTAGCTCACCCTGTTCCAGTGTAGCTATGAAACATTGTTGTACTGGAAAGATCAGCCAATTGATTAATTATGGTGAAACGCTGAAAAAGTAGTGATGTGCGATGATAGCAAAGGGGAACAAAAGTGAGAATATATGGTGAGCAAGTGGTTCTTCTAGCAAAGCTGGAAATTGTAGCATCAAACCGGACGCGGACTTGTACGATCTTTTACTTTCCACCGGGTACAAGCACTAACGATTTCGACGCAAGAATAGGACATGAGGTAAGAGAGGGCGATAATTGTTTTCCGTTTGTGTGTATGTGTATATGCGTGTGTGTGTGAGTGTTTCTACTACAGCTTGAAGGATAACTCAACGAGGGAGCATGGATAACCAACAAAAAAAACACACTCTCAACAGATAGTCGGGAGAAATGATCGTTACGCTAGGGTGCGCACGAGCAAAGCCACGGTTTGCAAGGTGCGCGGTCGGTTACGCATCGCTGAAAAAGCCAACGCTTGGGCACGATCACATCACCAAACGACACACCACTGTGCAGCACAACTACCGTCAACGGGGAATGAGTATAGTGTAACCACATACATAAAAGAATGAAGAAAAAAAAACACACAACAATAAACAAGCGCAAGTCAAACCATCCGTCACTCGTCGTACTGATGACGAACGGGTCGCATGGTTTCAGTCCGGTTTCTTCACAGCTCTACTTCCAAGCAGGTTTGGTTAGTGGAAGAGTAACAGCAAAATGGTGCGATGCGACCAAACGAGAGTAACTGGATCGACCAGAGATCGTGCTCTCCGCGTTCGGTGTGGTATTTTTTTTAAATTATCCAAAAAATTTGCTTTAACTTAAAATTTTTCTTTTTTTTAGCTGCAGTGATCAACTTAACCTTGCTCCGACAAGTCCCATTGCATATCCTATGGGAAAGCAGAAAAGATCAATCAGACAAGTAAGTCAAGGCGGAAGGCGCCCACCATCAAAGACACAAGCCTGGGAAATGATTCCGGCCCTTTACCTCCCGTTTCCCATTGGCTCCACACTTCCCATCACTAATTTTCGGTCCATTCCCGTTCATTGCCGCTTGTTGCTCTTCCGGATAAAGCTTCTCCCGTATAGCTTTCCTTCCTCCCGATTCAGTGGGATTGATCGTTCCGGAGCAATCGTTCGCATCGACTCTCGGTTGTTCCTTTCTCACACAGTGCTCCATGCTCTTTTTTCTCTATACCAATTTTTTCGCTCCATCATTCCCTATCTGAAGTCCTCTTTTTTGGATTGGGTTTTTTTTTCTCCTGGTTGTTTTATCTCTTTGGTTTGTTTTATTGTTCTTCCCGTTTTTTTTTGTTGTAATTTTTCTCTCACTTTATGCTGCTTCTCTTTCTCTCTCTCTCTTTTAACGATTTTCCTTTACTCAATCTCTTTATCATTTGTTTCCTTTTTATTGCTCTTCCTTGGTAGCATATAACGGACACAGCATAGCACAACATGCTGCGGATCAGTTCACAGGTTTCCCGATCACACCGGTGCAGGTTCCTGCGTCAGTTGCCTGGTGCCCTTGTGGTCGGCCACACACGCATCACGGACTCGGTACCGCGGTTGAGCATGAGCATCACAGCTCACGTGCGCCATCAAATTCGCTACTTCCCTGGTACATGTAATGGCACTGGAAGAATTCACGGGATTTTTTTAAACATTCCCGTGTTCTCTTAGTGGCATACCTAGTACAGGGTATTTCAACATACTGAAGCGTGAAGTGCAGTGAAAAGTGAAGTACAAATGCGTCGTACGGTGTGCGGATATTTTAAGTGTTTATTTAATAGTTAGTAGAAAAATGTGTACCCATATTGCGAACAAAACATTGCTTGTATAATGTGCCAAAAGTATGAATCATGCACACATCGTTTAAGTGTTGAAAAGCTCCTTTGTAAAGCATCTTAAAAAATACAAGATAGATACAAATGAACAAAAAAAAATCACACTACAAAGATTTCTCTTAAAGTTCTCACAATCTAAAAAACCCATTGAAACTCGCATTAAAAATGACCAATATGGGTGTCTTACCTCGTCATTACCATCGTCATTTCCAACAAAGTATGTATGTTCACAAATCGCTTTCGAACAAAACAACCTTCGTTCCGTGTCAACCTTTCCTATTGCGCGCGTGATCGCGTGTACGAACGCGTGTGTGTATGTGTGCCAGTATGTGTGTAAGAACATGTGTGTGGTATTATCCGTCCGGTGACCGGTGATCGGATTTGGACGTTTTTCGCGTGCAAAACCACACAAGTGAAACGTGAGTAATTTGATAATAATAGCAAGCGAAAAAAAAAGGGTAGAAGGAAACAGACAACCAACTATTGCCGCTAGTGATAGCATATGCGGAAACAAAATGGCGATGAAACAAACGTACACTCACGGGTATGGGACTAAAATAATAGACTAATTCTATTGTTGCCGGTACACGAGAGTCACCCCGGTACTGTGACTTCCAAGGTCACAGTTTATCGCAAATCGCTGTGACAACACACATTTATGACAGACGGAAACGATGTTAAGTAGATAAAAATGTTAAGCACTTTACATTGCTGCCGTTGCGCAATTCGCGTCGAAAAGAGTTTTTGAAAAGAATTGCACCCTCTATCGTCAATCGAGCTTGTACAATTGTACGTACTGAGCAAAAATAGTTGAAGTTTTCTTTAGCACACAATCTGAAACACCTTTTCTGTGGAAGATGTAGCCCTGCAATTAGTGGGCCAAGAAAAAAACCCCAAACATCCCGACAATATCATCATCGCCAGAGGGGGTTAACGATCACACCATATACTCAAAACAGCTCCATCTATAAAGACAACCCGGTAGTCCTAGAATTTGGTATTAGATCTTCCTGTCGGGTAATTTCACTCTTCATGCCATTTTTTTTCTCTCCTTTACTTGATAATGATGATTAACGGCTAGCTGTAGCGAATTTGACGCCTGACGACGTGTTTCGGGCCGGATCAAACGGCAAAGCTGATGCTATTGGGTAATAGAAATTTGCACAACGTACCTAAAACGTGCGCCAAATAACGTATGTAAGCAGTTTCGTGTCGATTCTTTGCTGCCGCTCTACTCAAAACCTGTTTGATGAAACGTATGCCTTTTCTTTAGATTTTATTTTTTATTTGTTGGTTTGATCACTGGACTGCGAGCATCTAGATCTGCGATCAGGCATAGAGTTGCAAACATATCAAGTGTTATTAAGTTGCAGCTAATATTGGAACAATTTGATTCAATATTGCTTTTTAATTTAATACTCGAGCGTAGCAAAATATGATGCTTTCAAGAAAAAATAAAACATTTTCTTACAAAACAGTTAACAAATTTAAACGATCGGTAACAGTTCCTTTTGGATTTACTGAATTCATTTATTTTGTCCTATAAACGATCATACAAACAGTCGTCAACGCGCGTAAACATATTAAATAAATCTAAGCGTTTAATACACGACAGGACCGCCAGGATCAAATCCAATCCGGATATACAGATTTTAAAAATCCAAATCTGCTCGACCTTAACGATTACCTCCCGTAAAAGGATTGTAAACTCAACTCAACTTATTACTGTTAAAATGCGTAACATATAAAAAATTACCAAAGTAATGTCCTACTAAAAACGAAAATAGCACAAGCTGGATTATTTTGTTTTCTTTTGCGTCAAAAATTGACCTTAAAGTAAGTGTTATGACAACTTCACCTTAAGCCGTCGAACACGTTTCCAAAGCATTCTAACCACGCGGAGCATCATCATTCGTACGCTTGAAAAGAACATAATTCAGTCAAAAAACACGAAGCTGAAAACGTGACGAAAGATTATTACGCGACGTACAAAAACGCTATGTGCACTACACGCACTGGCGATCAAGCACCGTAATGTGCCGGGTTTGTTAAACAAAGTGAACCGTTTTCCGACAGGCAAATGGTAAATTAAGGACCGACTCCTGTCAAAAGCTATCAACACCTTATCGTAGCTCTTTTGCTGCCGATGTGATGCAATTCGCCACTGCATAAATCCATCACTGAAGGGAATGTTTCCATGGTGAACAAAAAAAAAAAGCTCGCCAACCGTTCTGCTCAGCTACCCACGGGTTGACTGACCCGTTTGCTCCTCCTCGAATGGTACTCCTCTCACCCTCCATTTGGGTAATGAAACCCCAAACTATACCGACAGGAGACTGTGCAAGAGGCTGAACAATGTCCGACGCCACCGTGGACGGTCAAATTGTACCGTGTTCTATGCTTCAGATGAGATATACATATACATAAAGTCAGTGTTTAATGCTGTGCCAGATTCAGGCTGCCGGTACGGACGGTTCGGTATGGTTTGTTTTAAGTAGTGTTTGGAACAATGCGCAGTTTTTGTTTCTCTGCTCTTTTACATGTTTATGAGTGTTTTTATTTCAATTGCAGCGACTGGAATACGGGCATTTTGGGAAGGTGGAACGCGAAAACCTGGCGTCATAAAATGGCATAACAATGAAAGAAAGCGGAAGAAGCCGCCTGTTCGTTCGAGTCCGGTTTAAATTTAAGGCACCAGCTTTCCTTCTTTGTGAGATTTGTGGTTCGCGAACATTTTGCTAACACACTTCACCTAACGGATTTTTTCAAGTTGAAAGCGTTTGTTAAAGCCTTTTGTTTGTATTAATTTATTCAACTTTATTTTCTTAAACGAAATGGGAAACTAATGGGATTTTATTCACCTTGACAATGGAACATTTTGCCGAAATAAAATTTGTAAACAAATAAATGCTTAATTAACTTTCATGATCATACTACATAAACACGCTTGCAACCACTTCAATCTACCACGACGAAGAGAAACAAAACATTCTCATTAAGGTACAATAAACAAATTACGGTCAGTTCCACACTATTCGCGTTGGAATTTATATTACCGTGTTGTTTCAAGGTTCGAGCTGCGAGCTAGACACAATGCTGCACACTCCGCTATATCCTTTCAACAGTTTGCACAGGTTGCGAAGGATGACCTCGATGGTTTGGCAGAACGTAAACTAGAAACAAAATGCGGGAAAGATGGATAAGAAAGAAAGAAACTACAAGTAATACTTTACTTGGTGGAGGATGTCACAGCGAGCGCATTGTTTTGCACGCTATCCCTTTTATGCTTCATATTTTATGGATGTTTTCGTAAGATGTTGCCTACTTAAGCATTGCGCTTACGGCAAGATTATGAGCCACGGACGCGCACAGAGCTGTAAAAATCGCAGCTTCATGTAGACAACCTTCAAAAGAGAATGTACCAGTTTATGGTTGCTTATATCATGGGTGCCGTGTTAAGACATCCAGTTTGGTAGTATGGAAATAACTAAGCAAAAATATATATTAACACTTTTTCAATAATTATTTGGACCCAAAGATCAGGTGACATGTATTGTTAGTATTTCGTCATGTCTATCGTTCGTTCAATTAACTTAACATTCATTCCCGCCAATATCTCTTTTCCCGTGGACCTCCCAGTGCGCGGTTGGGCCATGTACGTCATTTCGATGATTTAAACAGCCACTCTACCAGTGCCTCAACGTGGTCAAAGAAATTTGTCGCAATTACTAACAAACATTCCTGAGCTCGCTTGATGCTCTGCCCGGCTGTTGCGTTAACGCTTTCCTACTGGGGGCCGTGAGAATTTTTCACAGTCATTGCCAATTGTCACGAGGCCAGGCATCATCATAGTGGGGAGAACGATGATGGCGAAGGGTTTTTTTGCATCCCACTCTACCCTAATGGCTGTTTGCTCTCTCCAGTTGCTTTTCCTAAACATTCGACCCGGGAGTGATTCGACCCGAGTGATAGAGCCGGTCAGTTCCGTTTCGACTCCATTATATTTAAATGTGTTCCGGGAATGGGTCGATTGTTCGAATTCGCACCGACGCAACATTACGCACTGCGGTTAGGATCAGAATTATTGGATTTTTTTATTGGGAGAGAAGTTGAGGAAGTTCAATCGTATATTTACACTTAGTAATCGTAAAACTCTTTAAACTTAGTACTAAAAATTTTAATAAATAAATCGGAAAAAGTCAAAAACGGCGTTTCCTCAAAACATCGAGTTCTCAAAGTAATTTTGAAAATATTTCGAAAAAGGTACAACAATCGGGTATTTGCATGGTATGGCATTATTTTCGCCGTAAAACAAAGAAATATCAGCTTAAACGTATTACCAACATTAATTCTGTAAATAGTATCTATTGCAAATTTCATATCAAATGTTTCCGAAAAATTCTAAGTACGGATTAGAAAAACCTGGTTTTGAGAGAAAATGTTTGAACATTAAACATTAAACAACATTAAACGCGTTTTTATATGACTATGAGTTATAAACTTATTGAATTATAATTTCATTATCAGTCGATATATCGAAAAAAATTGTTGAAGTTTTCTCCAGATGCTCTTGTGACTTAAAAAAATGCCAACAAATAAAAATCGTATTCTTCGAACAAATTGACTCTATGTGCCTCCCTAATGAGTAAATGCTCGATTCTTGCAGCTACAGAGCAAATTTCAGAAGCAATAATTTATTAAGTAAATAGTGCAAAGATGACATAAAAAGTAGAAACATTTCAAAAACATAAAGCTTAATTTTAAACAAAATATGACAGTGGGTATTCAACGCTACTTAAACAAACAGCTTCTTAATGAAGGTTTTGGTTTCCAGTCGAGTATCGACTTATTGCTCATTTGATACCATTCTTGATGTTCTTCAGTACAGTCGATCAGCTCCAGTTACCTTCGACCTGCACCAGAATGAGCTGCCCGTGGGGTTAATTACAGCCTTGTCCATCTCGTGTAGGGGTCAATTTACGAATCTTACTCTAGGTTCCTGTAAATCAGTGGTAGCTCGGCCATTTTGCGTATACCATTCAATCCTATTTCCTTCTCCACAGCCTGTATGATGCCGAGCCAATCTATAACCGATCGTATACTTGCTGCTTTCCTGTTTGCATTAGAACTACACACGAGTAAAGCGCGGTAGAGTGGCAGCAGTTTGGTGAAGCCGACGATCTTCTTCTTTTGGGAGCGGGTGCCCAGCTAACTTCTTCATTAATCGCAGCATCCACGATCGGGGCATTCGAGGCCATACGCGAGCCCGATCACGGTACAATGGCCGCGATCGATCTCTCGCGGCGTACGCGCATCCGCTCCACGGGAACATCTGTTTCAATTTCACGGAAGTAATTAGGTTCTGTTGTTATGCGTCTTCAGTTGTGCTGGGAGCATTGCGATCAGTCAGTGCGGATCGATGTTGCTGCCTTCCTTCAGACGGCCGGATCTATCACTACACGTAATGATCCCGATAGAGCTCTATGGAATGTGGATACGTGCTAGAGAGGTAATAATCCACGCCGACTGCTAGCTCAGAGCCAAAAGGCTGACGTAGATTTTGTAGCATGATTGAAGCGCTATGAGAATTGCGCGCATTCAAATTAGAATAGTTGTAGCATCGTGAGAAGGCATTACAGATATGCACAATGAAGCTAAAATGTTACTCTGAAAGATAAAACATTGCCATTTCGGATAAATGTATGGGCATCTAGTTAGGAAAATAATAAACATTTTTCAAATGAAGTAAAGTGCTTTATTTAATGAGTTAATTTCCATTAACGACATAGTAATGTTTTTAAAAGCCTTCTTTTCAAGCATCTACATTGTTGCCCTCAACCAACTGTAAAACCTTCTCTAGTACCTTACGGCGCAAAATTTTTCCGCTCTGTGTTTTCGGTAAGTGATCCAAAAAATAAACTCCACCCCGGAGTCGTTTAAAATCCGAAACTTTTCGATCGACAATCTCCGTCACCTGGTTTGCACTGAGAGCATTTCCAGCTACTCGCACGACCGCTGCTGTTGGTAGTTCGGTCGTATGTTCTTCGTCTGCCGGAATTCCAACGACACAAACCTCCAAAACGCCCTCAATTTGAACAACGATCGCTTCCAGTTCACTTGGAGAGATGTGAAACCCGCGGTACTTGAAGATGTCCTTCTCTCGATCGATCAAATACAAATATCCTTCCTCATCGAAGTAACCCACATCTCCGGAGCGTGTAAAACCACGTTCTTCGATTGTCGCCCGTGTGGCCGCTTCGTTCTTGTAGTACCCAATGAACGGTTCGGAACCTTTAATCAATACATGGCCCTTCTCACCGACTCCCAAATCGTTTCCTGCATCGTCTACAATCTTTATGGCTATGTTAATTGCTGGAGTTCCGACCGAGCCGGGCTTCCGTTTGGCAAGGTCACACGACACCCATCCAATTTCCGAGGTGCCAACCGAATTGTACGTGCGCCCATTTGGAAGCAGTTGGTCGAGCTTATCGCGCAATGCCTCCGAGACGTAGCTTCCACCCAACGATAGCATGCGTAGACTGGAGAAGTCCACCTGTGTCGCACGCTCGTGGCGTGCGATCTGACTGGCATACGATGGTGGCATGAACACGAAGTTGGCCCGAAACTTCTCCACTGCTTCGAAGAACGCTTCCTCCGAGAACGGACGGCGCGTGATTAGGCGCGTTGAGGTTCCTGCGAACGTATTGAGCAGCATGTAAACCCCTGTACCCCAGTAAAGTGGGCTGAAGTTGAATACCGTCATTGGCTTTGCTAAGGGATAGGAACCAATTGTGGCGATCGTCTGTGCGTGCGTCACGCAAACACCTTTCGGTGGTCCAGTGGTGCCTGACGAGCAGACTATCATCGATAGAAGCTCGTGCGAATCACCCAGATGCGGTGGTCTGCATTTAAACAAACAAAAACAATGCAATCAACGCTTTGAAGGATGTTTATAGAGAAGCGGTCAAGTACTTACACAAATTGTTCCTCCCGACCAGTTGGTTTCAGCAAATCTTCCGCGTGTTTTACGTTGGAGCGCGAGCTCTCGAATACGTAGATTGGTCGATCGTCAGCAAACACGGTACGGACGGCCTTACAAACTACCTCCACGTTATCATCATCACAGAATATCATTTTCGGTTCCGTGAGACGTATCATATGTGCCATATCCTCCTCATTGAATCCCGGTGCCAACGGATTAAAGGGCACTCCGATTGTCATCAGGGCGCATGCCAATGGAGCGACATTCTCACTGTTTCCGTTTGCCATGGCCACAATGTCACCTTTACGCAAACCTGCGTCCGTTAAGTTCTGTACAAAACGAATCATTCGCGTCCGAAACTCGGTACAACTCATCCGATTGTTCGTATCCATATCGATCTGCATAATCCGATCGGGTGTGCGAAGCAGGATATGGTTCAGGATCTCACCAACGTTCGCTTTTGGATTGTAGATCGATACCATCTGGATACCGTACCAGGTGCGGCTCTGTTCATCGTACGTACACAATGCCATCTTTGCCCGTCACTTCCACGTTGTTCAACACTCAAACACTGACTGCTCTTGTGGAATCGTCTCAAAACGAAACGGAAGAAAAACACACTATCTAGCACTTTGAACTACGTGTCTTAACAGTTCCCTTACTTGCCCTTATCTGCATGGATTGTACTATGTCACTTGTTATCACTATGAGTCTCGAGTCGGTTATCGGCCAGAGACGCTTCGAGATGTATAATGTAACCCTATTGGACATCTCTAACATTTCTCTCTGCTTTTGGTCTCGTATATTGATGTGTGTGCCTGTGTGTACGTCCACGTCAATGATCGGTTTTGCAACCGGTCAAACAACTAGCACGAGTCGGCCCTACGAACCATGATACCGAACAGTGGAATGTGACGCGATCTTTGATGTATCACTACCACCGTTCGGTGTTGTGGTCCTGTACGTCTTGCTGTACGTTGACGTAGATGAGAAGCAGAATTCAACGAACGAAATAAAACGACTGACCACAATAATGACAATGACAATAACAACTGCCCAAATGCCTTTCAGCAAGTTTGTACAGGGAACTCTCGTACTTTTAACACTTGCATACCCACGCTGCCCGCTTCCCGTGTTACAAACCGGTTCTTCTGGTGCGTAGATCGAGCATCTCCGACTGACTTCCCGAGGCAAACAGGTTCCGCGGCAACGCGCGCTCGCAGTAATCGGACTAAAGCTCAAAGTAAATACATCTAGACAGCAGTAAACGCTGGTAGTTGGTAAGATAACAGCTATATTTCGGCGTCAGGCTAAATTTTTACACCCTACCAACCGTATCGCGCTGGGGATGCTGATTCATGTGCGCTATCATCTCGATGACCTTCCGACGCACCACTTTACCGCTGCTGGTTTTAGGGAGTTCCTCGATAAAGTGAACACCACCGCGCAATCGCTTAAAGTCGGACACCTGTCCATCAACGATCATGCGCACCTGTGAGGCTTCCAGCATGGCACCCGGGTGCCGGACAATGGCGGCCGCCGGCAGATCTGTCCCACCATCGGCATCCGGAACTCCCACCACGCAAACATTCTGTACACCTTCAATGCGAAGAATGATCGCTTCCAGATCGGATGGTGACACGTGGAAGTTGCGATACTTGAAGATATCCTTCTTTCGGTCACTCAGAGACAGGAAACCTTCCTCATCAATGTACCCGATATCGCCGGAACGAAAGAACCCATCCGAGTCTAGCGCAGATTTCGATTCCTCTTCATTACCATAGTAGCCACCAAAATCTTCCTCAGTTCTTGTCAACAGCTCACCTTGTTCTCCAACACCCAACCGTCTGCCATCCTCGTCCACAATACGTACCATCGCGTTTGGCATCAGTGGACCGATAGTGCCTGGTTTTCTCTTTATCAAATCCAACGAAATGCCACCAACCTCGGACGATCCGAATACGTTCACCGAACGACCCCCAGTCGGTGCTAGCAGTTGATCTATTCGATCACGTAACTGTTCCGGAACGGGGCTACCACCGACGACCCAATTATGAAGTGAGCTGAAATCAATCGTTTTTGTACGAGGATGCGCTAACACTGTATAGGCATATGCGGGGGGTGTAAAGACAACATTGGCACGATACTTTTCGATAGCATCGAAAAACTGTTGTTCGTTGAAAGGTTTGCGCGTGATAACTCTGATACCTCCGTTGAAGAACAAGTTTATCATGGTATAAAACCCTGTCAGCCAGTAGATGGCGCTAAAGTTGAAATAAATTAATGGAGTTGACGAAAAGTGGTATAACGTTGTCTCGCGAATGAAAGCACTATGAGTCCATCCAACACCCTTGTGAGCACCAGATGTTCCCGAAGAGCATAGAACAACAGCTAACGTTTTGTGCGAATCTTCAATGTAGGGGGCCCTGTGAGATAGGAATGATGTTACTCGTGCGTACTTAGAAAACATAAAATCCAATGATACCCACATAAAAGCATTCTCCTGTCCTGTTTCCTTCAGTAAGTCTTCAGTATGTTTTACATCGCTGCGGGAACATTCGAACACATATATTGATGGCAGTTGATCCCCATTAGTAATGACTCGTTGCAAAGCCTTCCGAACCACTTCATAGTTGTCAGCGTCACAAAACACAAGCTTCGGTTTCGTTATTTGTAGCATGTTTGCCATGTCGTCCTCGTTGAAACTGGGCGCTAGTGGATTGAACGGTACCCCAATCGTTAATAACGCACAGGCCAGAGGTGCAAAATTTTCACTATTTGCATTTGCCAGCGCTACCATATCTCCCTTGCAAACACCGATCGCCGTAAGGTTTTGTGCGAAACGAATCAATTTCGTTTGAAACTCTGCGTACGTCATAGATCGCCCAGTATCCATGTCCTGCTGGATCACTCGATCTGGAGAGCGCTTGAGAACATCGAGAATAATTTGTCCCAAGCTTGCTTCCGGATTGAACAGAGGCTTCAATCTTGGACCGTACCATGTACGGGTAGCCGCATCGTACACCGAACGGTAGTTGAACATGGTTTCCACACAATGGTTGTTACTGAACAGCACAATAAGACTGATGGTTGCATCCCGAATATTACTCGCATAAATGAGACTCAACTTTGCTTACTTGTTAGTCTTGCGTCTCATAATCTTATCTGATAATGTTTATTTGCCCAAAAAGTGACAACATGTGCACAAGTTTGGGAGATAAAATGTTAAGATCTAATCATCTACAGACATGTAGAGATTATGAACGAGTTATACTAGAGTAATTAAACTAGTCTCTGTCGCAAGGTATGTTCATGCACTAAGATTGTAGGAAAAGGTCGAGATAATTTGTAACATACGATAAATCAAGCTACTATTAATGGAATATTTTAAACTTATTTAAGTATTGCTATATGTTTTGATGCTTTAATAACATTTGAGATTATGTTAGGTATTTAATACACAATTTTAATGAAACTTATTATAATTGTATTTAATTCATTTAAAATTATTGGTGTACAATATAAGTTGACATAAAGTGTTAGATGTTGAAGAATGTATAAACATACTTAAATATAGTGATGCTTTGTAATATCTCTTATCTCTCTTGTAATCTGCTTTACCCGAGTGTCTTCTTCTTCTTTTCTTCTTTTCTGGCCTGCTCATGGTCGAGCACGTCGCGTAGACATGGCCTGGTCGCCAATCCGTTTCCAGGAAACTCGGTCCAGTGCTGCAGTCTTCCATCCACGGCTGCATCCGATCTCCGACAGGTTTGACTCCACCTGATCCAGCCAACGAGCTCGCTGTGCTCCTCTCCGCCTCGTGCCGAACGGATCGCTGACGAGCACCTTCCTGGTGGGGCATGAGTCCGGCATCCTCATCACGTGCCCCAGCCATCGTATCCTTCCGGCTTTGACCACCGTCAGGATATCTGCACCGCCAAACAGCTCAGCTAGCTCGTGGTTCATTCTCCTTCTCCACACGCCCTGCGGGCACACACCGCCAAAGATAGTCCTTAGCACCCGCCGTTCGAAAATAGCGAGTGCATTGGCATCCTCCGTTAGCAGAGTCCAGGACTCGTACCCGTAGAGGACTACCGGACGTATCAGTGTGCGATATATCGTGCATTTCGTGTGTTGCTGGAGCCTTCTGGATCGCAGGAGTTTGTGGAGCCCGTAGTAGGCACGTTTTCCCTGAACAATGCGCCTTCGGATTTCGCTGCTCATGTTGTTGTCCGAAGTTACGATCGTACCAAGGTAGCAGAACTCCTCTACCACCTCGAGATCGTCGCCGTCAACTGATACTCTGCTCCCGAGTCGGGCTCTATCACGGTCAGAGCCTCCGGCAAGCAGGTACTTTGTCTTCGTCGCATTGATCCTCAATCCAATTCTGTCGGCCTCGCGTTTCAGTCGGGTGTACGCGTTGCACACCGCCGCAGATGTCCGTCCGATGATGTCGATGTCATCCGCGAAGCCGAGAAATTGGAGAGAACGGGTGAAAATCGTGCCCCGGATGTCGAAGCCCGCGCTTCTCATGACACCTTCCAGAGCGATGTTAAACAGCAAACAGGAGAGTCCGTCCCCTTGCCTCAGACCCCGGTGAGATTCGAACGATTCCGACAGCATGTTCGGTGTACAGCATACCCGAGTGTATCAGAACCAAATATAACATTTTGTATGAAAAGTGTATTTTACTATCAATGAAAAGTCTAAGTTAGAAGTGACCTATCTCAAATGCAAGAATAAATAGCCAAAGCATGCATTATTCTTTATAGTAAAGGGACCAACATTTTTGCTCGGAAGACAACTGTAATAATATTGAAGAGAATCTCAATCTTCTATCTTTTCTGCTATTTTATCGATTGAATAATTTAAAACTCACATCCTCTTCACCCAATCTTTTTGCAGGTTAATTTCTAAATTTCCACAACAACCGCAACACACATTTATCCATTTGTTTGATGGCACAAATAAATAAACTACGTTGGCTACTGCGTGCTACGCGATCGTCAAAACGGTCAATGATTTGGAATAATAAAACAGGTCATCATTAATTTCAATTATTTCTAATTAAACACACTCGAGCACGGAGTGGACCTAATGTGTTTTCGAGTCCCAGTAGCTACGAATCAAGCTCATTCCCAAGACTCGATGCTCGAAGCGCAACGCTCCATTCGGGAAGGTAAATTTTCTGACGAAATGATTAATTGCCCCCATACGCCGTCCTGCCTGCCCGGTAGGAACACAAAAAAAACAGCTTTATTTCCAGGAGAGGATCTGGTGGATTCTTACCGTTCGGTGTCGATCGGCCAGTGAAGCCATCAGCAGAAACCTAACGGACCACTAGCGGATGACCTGGCGGCAAGTAATATTCTGCTACGGTGGTACAGCCTCATCGACAGTCGCCTCGGACGGAACACGAAAGTTCAGCGCACAGCAGCATAATCCATTTCTGAAAGGCAAGTTTTAAATATCTTCTGCTTGCGTTAAATAAGCCAACGGTCAGACAGGCGTCGACGAAACCGAACGTTCTTCCTCCCGTTTGCTGTTTGCGAATCATCAGCAGAGGTCAAGTGCGGTGTTGGAGTGTGGAGACCGCTAAACGGGAATATTTTTCTCACCTGGAGCTGGCACCAGCAATTGGCTTCCAGCATAGCATAAGCACGCGGAATGGTGGATTGTTGCCTCATCAGTTTGTTATTAAATTTTTATTCTTTTTTTCTCCCATTGTATTACAAAAAAAAAAGAAAATCTCTCTCTACAAACTGACGCGAGGAGCACAACATCGTAGAGGGAACGGCCATTTTAATGGAGGAAATCAAAGAAGAGCTGATCGTATGGAAATGTAGACAAATTGATGAATCTTTCGAAGTTATGAATTTAATGTTGAACAAGAGCTAATCTATGAACGTGTGTATCTTGCGTGATTACCTCTCGATCAAAATATAGCTTAATAAGTTGTTTGAAAGCTCACCGGAAGCGGTAATGAATGAAAATAATACTTGACAGCGTCAGGGACTAGTTTTATGTTAATGTCTATGTTATGGCAGTATTGTATTGTACACGAATACGAATCTTTAAATATCTCAACTTTAACGGATTTAAATATGGCTGAAATTTAAGTGAAAAAATTTATTATTTTATTTACATAAAATAAATAACTGTAAAAATGAATTAAAATTAAATATTTTTTTCAAAGAATTAAACTTAGTATAAGACTGATAAAGCAATAATAATTTATAAAATATAAATTAATAATATGAGAATGTATAAAATTCTTAACAAAAAATGGGTTTCTTTAGTAAATATGATAAATTTATAATATAGGAAGATTGCTGCGGATCATATCATAACGGACATACATTTAATTGTGAGTTAAAAAAAGAAGGAATTTCTTTAATAAATTGCATACCACATCTTCCCCACCATCCTACCCGGCAACGCAAATGATTAATCATATGTTAAAACAAAAACTTTGGAAAAAAGGGCTCGACAAAAAAAAATACCAACCAACAAATTATGTCAACTAAACGTACAATCAAGCCCCTGTGCCCTGGGACGGTGAATACGAGAGAAAGTTTTTAGGTTCTTCCGTAAGTGAGCTTCCTCCCGGCAGCTTTCTAATTCTAAATTACATCACCGTTGCCATACGGTGGTGTTGTTTGTCCTTCTACCGTCGATCATTACTCAAATGTGCATTCCCGTTCATTGCTCACCGCATCAAAAGAAGCATTAAAAAGCACACAGCAACAAAACAGAGACTCCTGGCGACGGTTATGATTAGTTGTGGCCGCGAGCTGCAAACTCGTCGCACGTTTTCTTCCCGCTCGTTGCTACAATTTATTTAACACCTTATCGGGAAAAATGATGATTGATTACCATCGACCGTAGTGGGGCAGCTAAAGCAGCTACTAGAACGAGCGAAACATGATGTAAAACCACGGACCCCGACCCGGACGCTTACCGATGCCCGGAGCGATTCGATCGGAGCAGATTATTCACTCCAGAAGCTGCGGTACGGCGTTTGTTCTGATTTGCCGCACACTACGCTCCGGGCGCACTACTTTTGCCACGGCATCGTGTTTGATCTGTTGCTGTAGCGTCCGTTTTCGGCGATGTTTCGGGCGTCGTCACCTTGGACGTCTTAGTTACCGGTTAGTTCATACGGAAGGGGGAAAGGCAAATGGTCATGCCGATACTAATGACGGTTCAGAGGAATACATAATTGGAGCACGCATGTATTACATCTTACTTGGGATAAAAGAAAAGTTGTCCAAACAACAGGTGTGATTTTTAAGTAAAGAAATAAATAAATAAATTTTAGATTTAAGTTAATTTTAAGTAAATTATTAATCATATCTCACAAAAAACATTGATATCTATAAAATTAACTTAATGTATAAACCAACGAATAAATATGCAATGGCAGATGAAAACTTATATTAGCTTTAATTATTTCGTTGAATTTTATAATTATTCTCTGCAAACACTATGCAATTAATGCATTCTTTTTTTTAATATATTTTACAAGATTATATCCAAACAGCTTTATCACATTGGTCGGCACCGTCCGACGTGCTGTACACCAGAATTCCCCTCCGAAGGGTAGAACCATGAGCGGCATATTCTTTTTAATGTTTGCAAACCTATGATGTACCATTTCATTATTTAACATCAACAGAGAAACTTTCTTGCCAGGACTCCACTCATGCCCCGAGTCGAATATTCGTCCCGCCATTCATCAGCCTCTGCCTACGATCATTATTTACGCTTTCGGGATTGAATCGTTCACTCAACACGTTTCCATCCCGCTCAAGTCGGTTTTGATGTTGATACTGTGTCCTAAACAAAGCGCAATACATTGAAAAAAAGGCTTCAGTTGCGATGCATTCGAGTTTTGTATCGTCCACGCGACGATGAAATCGTGCCACCGTGTACCAACACACCACACCTGCAGGACTATGGTTTGTTCGCGTACGCCTTCCGTTCCTGTTGGACATGGATGTTGACCCGACGCCGCGGGAGACGTAGGTTTTCAATCCGCGGGAACATTTTCACCCCGGCGAACCTATTCAAATTTCAACAAACCACTCCGGGTTTGGATCGGGTTGGCCGTTGTTGCCTTTCGAATTTTCCGCACGGGCCACGGGGCTGTGGCACGATTTGTTCGGAGTTACGATTTGATTGATTAATTTCGAGCCAGCACCCGCTCGACGGGGCCGTGCACGAATCGGGGCCAATCGAAACCGCTGTCGGGAAGCCCTTCAGGCTGGTGGGCGCGTGAGTGGTCTGAGCGTGGGCTTTGCGTTCGGGAAACGTGGCGGGAAAAATAAGGCGCATGTGTTAAGGTGGCCTTTGCCCGATCGGTATCGGTCCTTCGGAATGGGAGGTTAATTATTATTCTAATTTCGATGATTTGATTTACGCTACCAGCGCTCATTTATCATTGAGATTGCTTGGAAAGCGGAGCAAAGTATGGTACAACGGCTCAACGAATCATTCCCTTTTCCAAGGAATGGGAGAGAGTTATGAATTAGTTATGCAATTCGGTAGCACTAGCTATTCGCATGATATGATTTACAAGATAAAGAACTTGTATATAAGTTGCGTAGTAACATAAGATAAGAGAAATATAGTTAAAATGCAATATTTACAAACCTTATGAAAGTGAAATATCAACCACAAATCGTTGTCCTTTACATTCGCAAAACCCTTTTCCCGGGATTGTCTTCTTCACAATTGATTGGTTGTTTATTTAAACTATCCAAAAGTATTCAAAGATTTAAATTTTATGCACATCGATCAGTAATCTCTCATCGTGAGAATTTTCAACCAAATCGATTAATCTAGTTTGACTTTTATACGTCTGGCTCACCTTGCGCACACCATTCGCCATTCCTTTGTGCGCATTCTTATCACACCCGATCTGGTGAATAAACTTAACCAGGCGCGTCAAATGTGTGTAATCAAATAAAACTGGCTTTAGCTTTTATCTAATTAAAATGATAGAAATCGAACGTAAATCGGTGAAGCCTACAACAAGACGCACCCTTCAAGAATGTCATGTGTCGCACATCCTTATTTACGTCGTTTGCTTTCAGGTGTCATAAAATTAATCAAACGGCCAGTTACGGTGTATAAAATTTTGGACCTCAGTTTTGGTATCTGAAGGATCCATTTTGTGTTGTTGAACGGTTGCTCTTACCTACATTCCATCTGTACACTGGGGAGCATACAGACTGCCCTGTCTCTTAGATGCTTTTCTAATGATTGTACCATCTGTTGCCCAAGCTTTGGGGCAGCAAGCACCAAGAATCTCAACTCATTGTGGCAGACGCATGTGTTTGGAGTTCCCACAGATCTGCTCATCGACACCTCGCCACGAATATTATCTCGCTCGTCTACTAAGGCCCAGAATTGGAATGTTCATCGTGCCGGCAGCTAAATCTCTTCCGATGACCAAAAGTGCTAATCAATGTGCTTGTTCGTTTTGTTCGTGCGCAGGCATCAGGCAAGTGAGGTGAGCAGCAATATTATTCCTCACTCAAGATCGCGCAAGATACTTCAAGGTGCGTAACGTAGATCGTTATGGGTAGAATAATTTTTTGTTAGGAATTCCGATCGAATTCTTTAGTGTTAGTACTTATTGACGAAAAAAAAACATGTTCCATACAAGAACAGAATTCGTAATGGAATGCTCAACATCGTTCTGCTTCCACAAACACATCATAAATCTATGTGCTTTTCAAATAATATTTCTCATATTGATCCATTTGAATCTGAAGAATTTGTTTATTTGCTTTGTTCTGCTATTTCTGCGAATGAAAAACTCGGAGGACTTTTATTACTGATTGCGTTGTGTAGATAAATAAATAATAAAACGGATTTAATGGATAATTGGAAACTTGTTAATTAATTAGAAATTTTAGTTCAAAAACGATTTTATTTGTTTTTTTTTGTTAAAAAAAAGTAGGTAGAAAATAAATAATTTACATTTAAAAAAGTTTGAAAAGTTTGATTTTTTAAGTGTTTAATTTCCTATCAATGCATACAGTTTTAAAAAGGAAGTTATCAATTTATGTTTTTTTCTGCCGTATTTCATAAACAACTTTAATTGAAATATATCAAACCAAATAACCCAAACGACTTGTAACGGTTAAAAAAAAAAACAATTTCCTCAAGGTTTCGGTGAGTGGACATTGAATCGCCCATACAGTTATGTTTCATTAACAACACCTCCACCATCTAAAGCAGCACAAACGTAATCATAAATAGCCTCTAAGAGCGCCAACGAAACACCAACAATCCTCACCTGGCCGGTAGACACATTCCTTTGGGGAGCTTTCGCATCCTAATCCATCTAACACCATTGCCTACTGGGCCGCGAGTTCGAGCGAAGCGCGGACGGCCATCGTCACTACAACAAAACAACACGATCACGCCAGATGGGAAGCGTACAGGTGAAATTATTATTATCGTACCATGAAATTCTCCCCTGGGAGTGACGACGCGGTTGAGGTTGGAGGCGCCAGCACTTGGCCGGAACAGTCGACCGGTGATCGACCCGTGGGAGCTTGCGTCCATCACGTAGCCTAAGCATTAGCTGCAGTACTGAATGGTGAGGAGACAGACGATCGGGTCGAGGGCTTTCGAGAAACTTCTTCGTTATCTTGCGCCATACTGCATATCTCGGTGGCAACGCGTTTTTGCATACTATGAACGTCAGTAAGAGTGAGTTTGCTTGAAGCCATCCCGTAAGCGGCAGATTGTTAGCGATTGAAACAAGCCAACTGTAATTTCAACCGTCGCCAGGCTACCCTGAACCAGATAAAAGTGTTTATTAGCCCGATTTTACAGAACCGACGTCTTAACTCGGCATGAAATCACTCTCTTTTTCCTGCAGGTTGGAGGGACCGATTGAACGGTACACGAAATTAAAATTTATTCCACAGACACATATCGTTTAACGATCATACCTTCACTTCGGGTGATAAAGTATTAATTAAGATATCATAACGATTTCTTCCACACTACCGACACCGAGAAACACACATTCTGATAATGAGATAAATGAACCACCACGGGGAAAGCCGCCGAACCGGTTCAATCAGAATCAAATAAAAATTAGCTTATCCTGATCAATCGGTGTCACTATCGGTAAAAGGCTGTTCTGTGTGTTTGCTTTTGGGACGATACATTTTATTACTTTCCCAGGCGCGATCTATCACTGGATCAGGTACGTGTCAATTCGGAGGAGACAAATTATGGATCCAATTGATTATTTCATTACCTATCCATTCGTGCTCGTGTCCCGTTTCGATGTGAAGACTCAATTTAAAACACCCTTTAACAAACGTCCCAAAAACATATTCCTCCCGTAATGTTGTCAGAATCAAAAGTTTAAACGCTAATACCTGGGGATTTAAAATCATCTTTTATGGTTCTTTTCCCCGGAATTGAGAAATTCCCAAAAATTCATCGCCATTGGTTCCAACTGATTGTATCAATCAATTTCTCGTCCCGGTTTGTGGCTGAAGCAGCATTGTGGAAGGTGAAAATTGATGCGTTTAACGATGGCCAGCTTCAAACGAATCAAGCCTCAACTACGGAACGCTCGGATCCGGTTAGATGGCGCCCGCAGAATGACATCGCAAATGAATAATCATGAGACACAACCGAGTCGATGTGATGTGATCAGATGTTGAAGATGTCAGCATCGAGTAGGGCTGCCTTGCGGGCCCACCAGACCATAAACCACCTTTCTGGCGTTTGGGTTGAACATTAGCTGCCAATTGATTGAGAAAAATGACTGAGCATCTGAATATATTAAGATTATCGTACTGCCTCAATCATTACCTTTTTTTCGAATTGCTGCGAACAACATAATTTATTCTAGATTTAGTTAGAAGCAAGCTACCAATGGGATTAATCGAGTAAGCGTTTTGTATGGTAGAATGCTTTGCAGTGCTTTCCATCAGCGAAGATGACGCTTAACGTTCATTGACTTCTGTAAACACATGTCGGGTGAAGAGAGCAAGGCTCAAAGCTGCTGTTTTATTTTTGTTTTACCTTATACTTTTCACACATTCATGTGAACGTCCTGCGTGTCGGAAGATAAAGACTGCGGGTTCTTATGCTCAATTGCTAATTTTGTGGCGAATTTTATCCATCATAAAACAGCATGCTGAAGACCATAAAACTTGTTTGTTGATGCTTAAACCATACTGCTTTGGGTAAACAAAGTGATCGATTTCATGCAATGAATGATCACCAACAAACGTTTTGAGATGAAATTGTTATAATGGAAAGCTTATTAACGAGGGTACGATTTACAACAGACTTCACAGACTTATAAGAAAGTAAGATAATCAATTTTTAATTTATCTTAACCAAGAATTTAACATATCAAATTATACTTAAGCAATTGTTGAAATGTATGTACAATAGTTGACTATTTTGCTAACTCCTGTCTGTCTTCAGTTCATTTACTAAACTTTACAATTCAGCTTCATTGCTACTTCTTATGATTTATTTTGAACGTTTACCTTAATTTTACAAATCGCAAGATCGAATGTTTGAACAAGGCATCATGGGAGCACTTCGATAACACATGTATATTTAAAGTGAAACAACTGTTAAACAGTTATGTCAATGATCTCGATTCTTATCTTTAGAAAATTGTATAAAGAAAAGGAAATTTAGTTACAATTTCATGTTTAAAGAGAGAAGAGTGTGTCGACAGTATAATGTATAAAACGTATAATAAAAAAATCAAATTCTTCAAACTTTTTGCTAAATTAAAAACAGGTTTTTTGTAATACAACTTTCTTTGAAGAATCTGATGTATGCGTTAGCAATGAAAGAACGTTCAGAAATGCTGGTTTGAAGTACAGTTCTTCATTCAAACTGTGGTGCTTCATTACAAACAGAGCGCAAGTACGATCAAAAGACTTCGACTGCACGTGCAGGAACAAAGCGACGAACCCGCTCGAATTCAACCGATCCGATTGGACGAGTGAGGAAAAGGAAAGTGCGGCATCTTCATTTGGATATACCCTCCCTCCCCTCCTCCTCGCACTATGCCTTTCCCTGCACCATCAACGATCTTACCTTTTTCACGGTAAAAGCAAAACGATGGAAGAAACAAGGGGGGATCAAGGGCAAGATCACCATCGGTCACCACCCGAGGTTCATCATCATCGTTGTCGACGTCGTCGTCGTACTCTCGTCATCGGTCAGTTCTCATCTTCAGCCGTAAAACCAGTTGGGCAAGTATTTCATTCGCTTCATACCACTCCAAACCCTCGCAGGCACGATTTCTTCTGGTGCGATTCCACCCAAAAGGTCTCCGAAAACTGGACAGATTTTGTCGAACAACGATCGGGTTAGCGGGTTCACCCGGGAGATTGTTGTTTCGGGATGGACGGGACAGGATTTTTTGTGTGTGTGTCTTTCTGTATCCGTTCGAGCGATGGTAGAAAAGGAAGCTGTACAGATGAGACATCCATCTTTTGTTCTCGGCCGTGTGAATGAAAGAAAGCAATGCCAAGACGATTAAATGTTACTTTTGATCAACGACTTCTCGTGTAGAGCTTCTTCGGACTCGCGCAGTTTGCTGCCGTTCTGCCTAAGAGCCTAAGAGACAAGCAAATCAACAACCTGAAATGAATATTGAAGGGTATGCTTGCCAAAAGAAAACAAAGCTTGGAAGTAGTGAAAAAAAATCCCGATTGGTTAAGTTGCAGTTTTGCGTACACATTATTATAATGTTCGAGAGGCATACACGTACAATGTAGCGATTACAGCGGGACGTGATGAAAGTTTGCATCGTCGTAGTGTTAAAATAAAAGCACTATTATACCCCTCTCAAGCTGAGACTGAGAAGGATTGCGCCTCCAGAATGTGTTCCACGCTGAGTGTGTTGTTTTATAGTGATTCAAGCCGTATTCCCAGTGCAAACAACTAGCCAAAGGACGGTTAGGGCCGCTGGTTTACCTCTTGCAAAGATACACATTTATATTTACTGATTTCATGGCAGCTCGAGCGTGGCAAGCCGGATAGCGATAAAGGAATGAAGGTTTTCTTCAGAAAAACTCGTCCCATGTTGGAATGCTACATTCATGAGTTTGGTTTTTATTTTTCACGCAACACAAAACCTTCTTAAACTGCCTTCGTTAGCCCTCCGTTCCAGATCTTTGCTAACCAAGCAATGGAAAGTATAGCCCTACTATCGCTTTTTTTCCTTTCAAAACTCCCACGAAATCTAAAACACAAAAATTGTATAGCTTCGATATCTCGCTTACAGGGAAATAAACTAAAGCTCTCGTTAGAAGCCCACAAACGAGGACGCGGTAATCTTCCGGAATGCGTGCAACCTGTCCGGTGTTCGTTTTCGCTTCGGTCGCCCACGATTTCCCACCGGAATTCCGTGGCCAATAAACAGCTCATCATTTTGACTGTTATTCACCCCAAACCCTTCGATATTTCATCATCCTCATCGCCGTCATCCCTCACCTTCGCAGACTTGATCATCCTGCGTTACGAACAATCGTAAGGCTTCGGATAAGACCCAAAGTGAAGCTGGGAAACCGAACCACACTGTATCCATTTAAAATCGAACAGGCGTAAAATCGGTTCTCGATTGATTCGAGGCCCATTTCACTGCCTCGCGTAGGGAAATCGTTACAATCGTATAAAAGACAATCTTTCACGCACCGTTCTCCCGAGCGCATCCGGAGGAGCGTTCCTTGTTTGCCGATGCTGTAAAGGTAACTTTTCTCACTCTCATTAACATCCAGCACCATCTACCGAGACACGGGACGCTCACTAGAAGCGCGCGCGCATCCAGCAAACCCGTTGCGAAACCGGGACCGGGACTTCGAACCGTTTACGATCCAACCAAGCTGGATTGTATGGCATGATGGGCCTGATGGTATCAAATATTTGCTTAAAACTTCAAACCGAGCAAATCTACATCTCGGCAACGTTGCCTGCGTTTCGCACTGCATGCACTTACCACACGTACCACAAAAGGGTGACCTTTCCTTTGCCGGGAAGGATTCGCTTTCTCTGGCGCAATTTTATCTGGTTCTCTATCCTACAAAACCGTCCCGACGTACGTGCCGCAAATGATGATCATCGACATCACCGTGACGGTGGGAAACATGTTTTACAGGGATAGAAAAGGGGAGAAAAAAAATAAATAAATAAACGGTATCGGCAACAACGTGTTTCGCGCGATCGAACTCAACGGCGGAACGGTGCAAGCCAACAGATGGTGCACGAGACACTGGCACTGGTTGGTGAGTTGAATCATGTCAAACAAGAATTGACGGATCGTCGTCAGTTATTTCCCCCAAGGGGAATGGCAGGATCTCTTTGACCAATTGCAGTTTGTTGCGAGTCGCTCGGATCTGGGTCGGAAAACTTGTACTAATCACAAATTTATTTGTAGCTGCCCTGTTCAAAATGTGGTTCTTCATGAATAGTTTGAAATGTCTAAAAATTGTTTTCCATATTCAATTAAAGTTTTGAAAACATTACCATTAGACAAAAAGAAAAAGACAGAGTTTTATCTAGTTTACTGTTGGATTTAAAAAATTAAATGAGACATCAGTACGTACTATTGAAAATAATCAAAACGGATTGTATTTTTTATCTCTTTGTATTATACTGAAGCTGTTAATTCTAAGATGATAAGCTTATCTCTCATTTTAATGAAAATACACACCTTTCTACTTTTATTGGATAATCATCCAATTGTATGTAATGTTTCATTTGGCAAGGATAAGAACTCTCTGAAGCCAAGTTCCTTTGTCTATAGTTGTGAAAATTTTTAATGCTTCTTCTTACTTCCGAAAATACGAAAATTTAAAAGAAAATATAAAACGGATGATATGATATTTATTGCTGCATAATATTCTTATAAACTGAGATGAGTGCGAAGTGAAACAAATGTGATAAAAGTGAACTTTTATTTCAAAAAGAAAATAAAAAAAAACGCTAAAACTTTTATGAGCAAGATGGAAAACTTACACATCATTTTATACATTGAATAACATAATTATAAGAAAACTCATTTTTGAGTACAAACCATAATTCTGAATTTTGAAATGTTATTGTTAGTGGATCTATCTTTTCACAATATTGAAAAAAAATATTCTACATATTTTGAAGAAAATGATCCACGCATACATTAAATTGTTACTTCTATAAGAAACTGAGCAAAGATTAAAATGGAGTTCCAACACAAATGGAGTGCCACATGCTCTAGGGAGATCGTACGGCGCCAACCGCTTGCACTTCAGCAAGTGTTGTACATCGTCAATCAATAACCATTTGTCAACACGCAATTCGCTGTAGCAAGAGATGGTGCGGCTAAACAATTTACCAGCATCAATACCCGGTAACCGATGCAAACCGATGTCCAGAAAATGTAAGTCACCCATCGTTTTCACGCGTGATTCAAAGGAAAATCGCGTGGAAGTTGTGCAGACGTACTGGTGTAGGAAAATATTTAGAGAGTGGAAAAAAGCACACACAAACAAACGTTGGAGAGCACCGTCGAATGAATAATTTAGCAGTCGTCTTTGAAGTGCGGACGCCGGACGTATAGAATACCGATTAGTGAGGGCTACGGTTGGACCAAACAGAAGAAGGGTCATGTTTAATGAATTCAAGTTGTTAATGTTGGTGTTGTTAACTGGGTGTAAACTTCTCTTTACTAGCACGACTGTAGTACAAGATTTAATAGACTGCAATCTCCCTATATCCACACACTTATCTTCAAGAGCGAATAGTAAGTTGGTATCTATGATCACCATCTTCTCGCGTGTGTCTAAAGAAAAAGAAGTAACCCACTAGAAGCAAATGGCTACTGTCCCATATGGCAATAACAAGGGACGCAAAAGACAGTAGTGGTGATGGAATATTGGGAGAAAAGGAGAAGAAAAACTCACTGCCAATCATACACGAACTAGACGGATTGAACGTTCACTAACGACATACCAAACTGTTACACCCGCTTGGGAGCTTTCCCTAACAAACCGCCATCATACATATGTGTGACATTTTGTGCACATGCACTTGTTGTTTGTCACCGGACTCCCTCTTCTGTCATGGTGTAGTCATTAATTTACCGTCGGCTTGTGCCGGGGCGTAAGGGCGAACCCTTGTATCGCTACTCGCAAAAAAGGGAGAGTTTTTTTTCTATTTTCAACACTTCCATCATTCCCTTTCATACTTTTGCGTCAGCATCTACCGATCCTCAAGTCAATAAAATTCATGTCAAATTATTGATATTCATCCGACATATTTGCTACGGGTAGAAACCCTTTTGCGACTACCGAGAAATCTGGTCGCAGAAAGGAATTTCTCCATTCAAACGGCCACTCTCGCTAATGATGGTCAGAGATTTGCTACCGATGGTTTTGTCTCCTTACAGCCAACCTGGGGTTCGATACAAGGGTTTGGCACACAATTTCCGTACCAAACACAGTAACCCAAACTGTTCGCATTCGTCTATCGTTGGCTTCGTATACATTGTCGAGGGTGCTACCGAAGCGGAACTATTAACTGGTGGTTTCTCATTAGTTGGGAAGGATAGATTGATCCTTTCTGTATGGTTCGGAGAGTGTGCTGGTCAATTGATCTCCGTGAGGGTCATACCACCAATGGAATGCACCAAGCCCAAGCTCGTGCATGGAAAGTTATTAATTCAGGTATATAGGTTTTACAAAAACTGCTCTGTGCACACGGTAATGAAGGCAAACGTACGAAGCATTGAACGAACTGTTTTCAATGGGTCTTTCAACCGCATTACCCATTACAGCATTGCTTTTCCAGCTGTCTTGCAAGAGCGTAATGAGATGAAAGTAGGAAATGCATAAATACAATCCTTTCGAACGGAGGTTTGGTTGCTGAATGATCACGATGAAGAATCAATAGTAGTAGCTTTACATTCTAGAAAGGTGAAAAACGTGTCCTTTCTTTTATTACTTATTTCATCTGATCATATTGATTATTAATGATGTTAGTATATAAAATAAAAAAAACAAAAAATTGAATATTTTTGTTTTGTTTTTTGATGAAGTTATGTGCTTTTCTATCCATATATATATTAACTATTTATTTATTTTGGTTGTTGCATAAAGAATATATTTAAGTTCAAAATATATTTCTTGTATAATTTTTTTGTCGTTCTAACTTTCAAAATGAAAAGATCAGTATAAAATTTTGAACTTTAAAAGCTTTTTTCCATTTTAGAATGAAGAATTTAGGAACGAGAAACAGTATTTTGAAAATAATTAAAACAAGCTCTTCCACAACAGTTTCCTATCTACACTTTTCCACATGCTTGATCAATTTCACACCAAATGCATATCGTTTTAAAAATATTTATTACCATTCCACATTCTCTACACGCTGCATTGTTAACCATGAGTCTTCAGACATTCGCAAACGCAAAACAACACCTACATGGCGGGTGCCCTAAAGCTGCACATGTGGTTGGTTGCATACATTTTCCTTGAGTGCAAATGAGCGTGGAAAATGTATAAAAAGCGTTGTTTTTGCAGCTCGTTTTTGCTCCCTTCCGGCAATATAAACTTTTTCACTATTTTTACACTTTTGCTTCGAACTATGCCTATGCCAGACAGTTCGTTCGTTCAGCGTCCTTACGAAGCGGCTGGGGAAAACAAAATGGAAAAGTAGTTGCTGCTTCACAACATCAGAATGATTCTCCGGTGGTCGACTGAAATTAGCTAACCGATTTCACCGCTCTTCACCATCGAACCTCAGGGTCGTCGCACAGGGCGCGAATGGAAAATACGAAAAGTGCATGTGCAAAAACGCGTTTCACTTTTTACCTTCTCCACACTGCACAACTCACACTTTCGTCGTGGCCTCGGTGTGCTACCGCAAACTTTCTCGATGCTACCTCTGTATGCCCGAGTGCAAACAATCCGACGCCATACCGAGCCGCCAGGGACCCACCACACTCGTCAGTTGCTCATCTGCTCGTTCAGGTGTAGCAAACAATTTCCATGCATGCTTGCGTTCTGCCAAGGTTCGCCACGCTAGAAGCCAAACCAGCGGCTCTGGTCAATTGGCAACTAAATGAAATGGCGCAATGCACACAGCACACAGCCCTGTAACGTTTTCCTTCCAGACCCACCTCAATAATGGGTTCGGAAGAGTCTGGAGCTCGCTGAGCGTAGAGAATGTGTTGGGTGGGAATGCTGAAAGGAAAAATAAAAAAACAGCTAAAAGCTAGAGCGATGCAAAGTGCAAAGATGCAGATGGGGAGATATGATACGACCAACGGTGGCGCTGATGGTCATGATTATGATCGTAATGAGCTAGCCAGGAAAGCTATGGCTGATATAAATTTAAAAAGAAAAGAGCGCAGAAGAAAAAAAATAAGTACATATAACTGCTATAATGGGTGTACAAATGAGTTACAAGTGTTTTTTACGAAAACTTTTATTCTTATTATTACTTTTTTATAAATTATTTCATGCAAAGAATCAAAAACGAACGAAACATCAGCTCACTATCAAACTATTAATTCAACATAGCTAAACAAATTGTCAACCTTTCACCTTAAGAATAAAGGTAAGGATTTTTGATTCCCAATGATAGAAAAATACTTAACCGTGTCAAGTTTCATATTCCGTTATATTTCATTCAATACTTGCTTTTAAACAATTGACTAGGTTCGACATCGTTCTCCACTGATGGCTTAACCACTTGGAAGCAGTTCATAATATATAATATCTGGGAGATCCCACCATATGCCAAGTATAACTTTCTGTGACTGAATACTTCACTATAGTGTCGATTGATCTTTCTCAACAAGCTTTTTCATATTTTCATACCGTTTAAGATTATTACATATTCCGTGCCACAAGTTTCTATAAACAAACAGCGTATCTCTTCCACGCTTTTCTTCATATTCAATATTAATATTAAAACAATGATTTCTTTCGAAAAAAATATGCTTAAATATGCTTAAAGAAATGTTCCATGCTAATGATACATTGTCATTAATAAATGTAAAAGAATCACTTTATCATTAGCCCATAATGAATGGGTGGCGTTTATAAATAAATCGCAATATACTTATTTCGAAACCCAATAAGTTTACATTCCAAAATCTAGTTTTATCATAGAAGGTAAGCAAAATTCCGATCATTAATGGTCTTTTGAGATTTTATAATACTTGCATCATGGTTCATATAATTTTTAAAACAGATTTATTTAAATGTAAGCACAGATTGAAACGGTAGAAATGTCTTACATTAATCAAATTTACAATGTAATAAAATTGCTTCCAGATTGTTGCAAATGAATAATATACTCCCGCCAACCAGACACTTTAAAATTTCCCCAATTATGGCACATAATCCAGGCATCTGTTTGGGTGGTAAAATTGCTGTCCCACAACCGTAGCTAGGAATTGTTCAACATAATGAAGTACTTTGTTTTCCTCACCAAAAAAAAAAACCTTTCGGACTGCGGCTGCTGGAAAGACCAAACTCTACGGTTAAAATCGTTTAACGCGAGCCTAAGACTATTTATGGACAGACAGCATAGATTAACAGGAAATTGAATTCGAATTGGTGACTGCGAGCAGCTTCCTTCACCTTACAACTAAAAGTGAGAATAGATGAGAAATGAGTCTCGAAAAAAAAAACAAACCATTTGAGACAGTGTACGAAACACAGGTGGAAAAAATAAGCCTGCTTGAGATGCATTAAGTTCCCAGTAGATGTACGGAATAGTTATGGTAAGAGCGTGTAAAATAATAGCCTAGATGGTCGATCTCGACCAGGGTTGAGCGCATGAAGCACAGCTGCACTAGCAGAAGTAAAGTAAAAAAAGAGTTTTTTTGTATGATTCTGACACGCTACAAGAATATTTAAAAACCCAAGAAAATGCATGAGCTTTATTAATTCTCCTCATTATACTGTTATCAAAGTAAAGTGCTGTACATCATAAGAAAGACGTTTGTAAAAAATAATTTATGCTTCTAGGGATGGCTTGCAATATTCTGTTAAGCACTCTCTACTTACACCTTCCATTTGATAATTCAATGTTAAGGAATGCCAATCTTCTTCTATGCTTTTATGATGCTTCTATCCCGTGCTAGTTACTCCTAAAAAGCAATGACCATGTCCGCAAGTAAAACGTTTAACTAAAAAGGGGAAAAACGAAGAATTTAACACATAAAAATGAATAAGGTTGTTACTCCCAACGGGTCACATTTTGTCCTCGTTGCAGACACTTTTCATCAGCTTCTTTCAACCCCCTTTCGAACTAAACGAAAGGGTCCGTTTCCTGCTTCGTGAAGCAGGATATATTTAACATGCTTCAACGTTTGATTTCATCACATCAGCCCAAAGCGGATGATGAAGGAATGCAGGCCCATTGGCTGCACGGTGAAGGCCACAGTAAATGAGCTACCTTAAGGTGGACCTCAAAATTGATTCGTTTTTTATTCGGTACAGATTTGCTCTATCGAAGCAGTGGATGGTGAAGCATAATGCTTTTATTGTGTAAGCAAAACATCCTCCCTGTGACGTTTAATTGAGCTTAAGAGTCTAACTGTTAATCGTCCGCAGCTAATCGACATGACGACGCAGTGACGATTACGTCGCGATTGCAAAAGTAACAAACGAACGTTTTTGGCGGTTGTTGGTAGGTTGTTTTTACACCCGAATAGGGCTCCGTATGAAGGAAGTGAAAAGGAACCGTAAAACATGTAGAAGCACTTCAACTACGTCACGCGTGCTTCGTAAAAAGCGATAGAAAACGATTTAATGGATACAGCACACATTCGACCGTCTAATTTCAATCGATCAGACACACGAAGTTTAATGTTATCGAGCGGAAGGAAACGCTCAGGAAGACAACAACAGCGAAGAAAGCTGCAAATCGTTTCAAATCAGAGTTGAATATCATTAATCCGCCACGAGTAATTATGTGCCTAGCCTCATTTTATTCCATCTCAATCGAACAATATTATGGGCTGACCTCGAAACACAATCGATCCGTGAGCTACGATCATTCTCAATATGAAGCCAAAGGAGAAAAAAAAATCGTACCCAATCTTCTTAAACCGCAAAACAAATAACGAATGACTTAAACGGGCACACAAGCTACGAACCCCTGTTTTTATGAGGAATATTATTTGAGTTAACTGAACTGAACTTTGTTTTTCTATTTTTCATTAATTATTGAGAATTTTTAGCTGAATATTTTTGTGTTAGTAAGTTAGCACCAAATCGGCAGGGACCGGGTTCAAATCCCATCCGGACCGTCTCCCCGTAGCATGGACTGACTATCCTGCTACGTGGTAAAATAAGTCTTGATACGGCCAGGCCGTTCTAACCGAGCAAAAAAAAAAAAAAGTTAGCACCAAATAGCACAAGTAATATAAACCATCAATCGTTTCTAAAAGATTGATCAGGACGGCGCTTATTAAAACCTTATTCAATCCAATGCTTTTCGATTTCGCTTCTCTTCATATCCTTCGTTCTACGCAAGTTGCAGCACCTAAAACGTAGGTCGCACCTCCGCCCGAACGAACGCTACGGCAATACGAACCTTAATTATATCAATATCAATTAAAACAACATTCAATTCAGTAGCAACGAACCATCTTTCGCTTCGTTTATAATAACATTTATTTTCCTACCCCGTCCGTTCCGTCCCAACCCAGCCGCCCGTCCGGGCGATCGGCGATCGCGAAGGTCAGAAGGATGGACGGCGTATGAAAATGAAACAACCGATGGCGGGATGCTGGTGTGCAGCTCGAAGTGGTCACGTTGCCCAGTGTTCCTGTTCGATCTTTCTTCGCGATTAGTTTCGTTCGATCGGTCGAGCGAGTCAATCTTAATTTCCCTTTTCCAGGTCTACTACGGTCAAGCAGCATCCAGCATTGTACGGCCGATTCCATGTCGAAATCGTAGCTCCTTTGGTGGAAAGGTAGAGGATGAAGGTGGGATAGTTTGAATCGAAACACGAAGATTTCTTCTTATCTTGGCTCCGATTTTTGTTCGAAATCAAATACACATGTAAGCTATTCGTAAAAACTCATTCCGATCGGTGTTGGTGCTTGTTGGTGCGGACTGATGATGATTGGTAGCTGTTTGATCATCAGTCCCGGCCACGTGTATTGCCTCGTTCCAAGCTATTGAACACGGTCTAATGGTTCCTGTTTGATTGCAGCTACTGCTGCTGTTATTGGGTGAAAAGATGTTTGGAACGTCTGATAAATAAAGTTTTAGATGTGAGGGATGCTATTGCCTATTATGTTAGCTTTTCGTTTACTTTAAACAAAATTTTGATTGACTAAAGAAGTTGTAAAGAAAACTAGTTTGAGAATCAAATCCATAAAGATACGATTTAATTTAAATAAAATTCAATACAACCTGAGATAGAAATTAAAACTTTTGCTGACACTGTGCGTTGATTTTACATGAATAAATATAAAACTTCTAGTTATTCAACAGTTTTGCCGTCGTTATCATCTAATAAAATTCACCATTAATTATTATTGTTGATCGCTTTAAGCTCATCTAAGAATGCCAAATGATGAAGATTTAATCGCTGCTAGAATTTATGACCCAAAGAAACAATTAAAAGCTACACAAACAACGCCTCAAGCGAACTAGCATTTTCGCAAAATAGTATCTTGGATCCACTCCCAAAAAAAACAACAAACTCCAACACACAAACCAATTCATTTTTCATTTCAGAGATGGTAGTATGATCCGACATAATCTGCTTTTACAAATACAGAAAAAATACACTCATTTTAATCTGTAAAGCAAAACCTTCTCGAATCAAAGTTTACCTTATGGGGAGGGAACGTTTCTGAATTGTACCACAGCTTCGATCAAGTGGACGGGTGTGGCGCCGTACAAGGGAAGCGTATAAAAACAACATAAAAGCGTAGTAAATTAACGCATGAAATAAAAAAAATTCTCTCCAAAATATTCAACTGCAAAAAAAAACAACAACAGAAAATGCCAGCGACACGGCATGAACGCATTCGGAACGTTACGCTCGGATGCGCTTTTCCCGTGGACACGGTACAGCATTATGGTCCGGGTGTCAATGTCGAGTCCATTCGGCACACACAGAGATACACAAAACACACACAGCGAACAAGACAGAGTGCGAAAGACAACTATCCCGCCGTGGGGATACAATTAGCCGGATCCAAGGGTTCACACAATTCACAATCCGATTTCTGCTCCTGTTGTCCGGTGGTTCTTCTGCACCTGTAACCGTGCTGACCGCTTTACGGTTAAAACAAACACACGCACATACACTACAGCATGTCCGGTGGGTTCAACCGTTTCCCAGCACGAAAAAGGGGGTTTGAATTCTTTCGCAAGTTCCCGGTGTCTGTGAAAGGGTCTCTTGCGGTGCGTTGAGCTAATGGTGTCGAGCCTTCTACTCTGGTTAACCTTACCACAATATCCGCCCAAGATACGATGACACCCCATCACGGGGAAAGGAAAGTGGCCACCACCCGATATTGGGATCCGCTCGTTCGAGGTTGTGCTGTCTGTTGTTTTTATGAGCTATTCTCCAGCTAAGAACGCTTCCCACCGGAAGGCAATGAAGATTCTCAGATGGACGATGATTTCGTTCGTATTTTTGTATTTTTTTGTGTATTTTGTTATTTTTATTTTGCTTTGATTTCACCTCACCGAAGGGAATGGGAACGCTCACCCGCCCAGAAATAGTGCCGTAGGTTTTCCATTCAATCGCAACCGAACTTAAAATTTCACCTTGCCTTAGCTTTGTGTGTTATCAACGCCGCTGCTTCCGGCCTGTGTGGGGGGAATGTGTAATTAACTTTTCGGGCCATCGAAATTTCACTGGCACCGATTGTGATCGGCATTCCCCCTGTTCGATAACAGTACGCATTGGCATCAATCACGGAAAAACGTTCGATTCCGACGGGAAACAACCACACCCCAACAAGGCCAAGACAAAAAAAATGGAAAAGAAAAACAATAAACTTCATTTCAATCTATCCACCTACTAACCCACAAGCGAGGAACCCTTTTCCCGGTGGCCTTCGGTGGTCACTTTGATCTTGCCGATGCGCCATCTTCCGGCGGTGCGGTGGTACCACGTCTGTTCGAAAATCGATCGAAGGGATCATTTTTGTTAATTGAAAAATCATTAGCCGTTGCCGCAACATAGCCACACCAAAAACCTTCTTTCTCGCACTGGGAAATGATCGATTCCTGCCTGCTTGTATGGTGCTGTTGTATAGCTTAGTTTTAACATGGCCCAACGACACCTTCTCGAATCAAAACACAATTTACAGAACTAACAAAGAGAAAAAAAATGGCTCATTTGGTCTCTCTTTCACTATCCGTTTCTCGCTTTGTCCCGTGCTCCCCCCCGGTTATAGCGGAAGAATTTGATCTGAAACTGAAGCCGCCTTGGATCGATGAATGACCGACAGGCGGATGGGTGGCATTGAGTAACTTCCATTTTGCTTTTATTTTCCAGCGACATCCACTTCACGGGTAGGCTGTTGTTGGTCTTGGGAACGAAAATGAAATTTCATTCATAAAAATCGTCCAGTTTCGAAGCACAAACCAGTCCACGCTGTTCGCTACACCTGTTCTGTCCATCGATCATGACAAACGATGAGCTTTTGTCGTTGTGTTATAAAGAGAATGGATCACACGATGCTAGGGAAATATGCCATAGAATGAACAGCTTTCAAATGGGTTGATTTAAGAGTATTTTAATCGTTTTTTTTTATTTGCACACAAGCAAAAGTTATAATACATATTAATGAAGCATATTGTTCAGTAGAAAAAAGCAGTGAAATTGAGAAGTATTGTCATTACAAACAAACTGGATTTAAAGCTATATCTTATTATGCCATTCTTTACTGGAAAATCTTACCCGTTTTAGTCACATTACGAATTTTCTATTCTTACCTAAATTACTAAACAAAAACAATATTCCAAAGCAATAGGGAAGCTTAATTCCAGCCTTTAATTATTATTTTTAGTTGAAACTTGAATTCTTATTATAATTTAAAAATGGCTCTAGCTTATTTCAAATTTATATGACATATGGTTTGATATTTTAATAAAACATTTTATTGGTAAAATTAATATTTAATGGTAAAACTAATATGCGCTGGAGCGCAGTTGAAACCCCCTTAACAACTGTATTTATTTTTTATCATCATATCAGCAACCAACCCCAAGTAGCGAGATATATTAGTACTGCGTATTAACCTGTTGCAAAAGTTCGTACATAATTTTAATTTTCCAGGCCACTTCTTCGCCATTTCGATGGCTTTTACCCCGGTTCCCTTCTTGTGTACTTCGTTCTCCCTCATCCTATTTCACCAATAGCCGTCTGTGCCTTTTCCTGCTGGTAGGTGAACAAATACCCACATTCCTCACCTTCCCGTCGCTTAACCTCAACCGATCGCGTCCAAGGTGAAGGAAAGCCGGCGGCAGCAGGAGAGATGGGGTTTGAAAAGCCGAAGGGTGAAATCCACCAACCGGAACGGAAGCAGCGACGCGGCACCAAAAAATACATATCCGTCGCCGTCAGCGCACCATTGTCGGTTCAAGGTTTTTCCTGCGCCCTACTGTACTGTTTCACCGCCCCGAAACGGCACACTTGCCTGGAGGAACCCAGCCTGGAGGAGCAGGTTGATCCATTCCGGACACAACCTGTCGTATTTGGCTGAAAAGGGGGGAGCAATGTAGGGGAGATTTTTAGCTTGTATTTGTGAAAGGTTTAGCAAATGATGTGCAGTCGTAGTGAAGATTACCAACATTTGCAAAGAGGTTTTAACCAAAATGGTTTTAGTGAAATTATCCCAAGTTTTTGGAAGACATTTTGCAGCATTTACACAAAAACTAAAACATTATAAAGGTAGTTAATTAATTCCTGAATACTATTTTTACCCTCAAACACTCACATAAAGTTGTCATGCCGTAGACGTCCACATCCATAACGATTTTATCAGACTTCAAATCACCTTCAGACCATTTCACGAAAGAAAGCACCCAAACTCGCGCCCGAAAATGTGCCGCTCCTGATAACATCAGTTCCAATTTCCACACCGACAAGATTGATTGTCAGCGCCGGGCTTTTGCCCAGAAGCTTCGATGTCATTAATTGGCGCCGCTTTGTGATTAGTGATTTTTATCAACCTTTAGCGAGATGAAACGGCATACGTACAGGCACGACACCATCCAAGACTCTCACCGTTTATTGATTTATTTTCCCGCCTGGGCTGACTTCCGTTGTAAATGTCCTGTCAGCATCGTTTCAGTTATCATTGCGAATCCCCACTGATGTCTTATCGCGTGGAAGCTAAAGTGGTGAAGTCGATTGCGCTCCAGGCAAGAAGCAAGATTAATGGGTAAACGTCTCGTCGATGGTAAGCTGATGACGAATGATGGAACAGGGAGTTAGAGGAGGGTTCTGTTTTTTTTTTTCAATGAACTCATACGCCGTATGCTTTGCGTGAAATAATTAATATAAATTATTGTGATTTCGCCTACCGTTTTCAAGGCTTCTTCACATTCCTGACGCATTGCTTAATGGCTGACCACATTCAGCAGCACTTTCCATAATCTTTTTTTTCTTCTCTTTAGAGCGCTTCCCGGTTTGAACTTGTGTGTTATGTTGACTTCAATTGTACCTGTTTCTTTTGTGGACTACATTAGCAAAACCTTAACTACTTAGCCTTATGCGGTGGAACCATACTCCTGGCATGCCTGAATTATTACTTTATCGATGTTAAAGTGTCCAGTAAGCATCCTAAAATCAATCACTGTTAATTGAATAATTTCATTTGTGGCAGCTTTGCCCAGCAAGCATCGTGCATATCCGTAGCTACCGCAACGAAGAATTGCTACTTATCATTCGAGAGGCTTCATAGCTTCGAGAGCCTTCCCATTTTCCCGACCAACAGGCTTGTCAAAACATGGTCGAACCCGGTACAAAAACCGGTTGACTACCGGTTTAATCCGTGGGAGCTGGATGCTGATACAAGTGCTTGGGTCTCCGACGGTACCCCTTATGACAGGTGGTAATGTATGGTAGTTGTATGTACGGACGCTGAAGACAGCTAGCTGGCAACTGGCCAGGTCTGTCGTTCGGTCGGCTGACGAACGTGCGAAGATAATCGTAATCGTAATCGATTAGCAGCACTTTAGTCGATAACGAAATCTGATTGCTTCAATCGATCGTTTTAATTGCTGCAATTGCTACATTGCGGTGTGTCATACTCACATCAGTCAGCTGTATGACACTATCATGCACTGCTGATGTATTTTGCAATACTTATACGATGATGCATGTTCCAATCAAATTCGATATGAGCGTAAATCGATGATGTGATGGATTTAAAACAAAATTACACATACGCTAATAGTCGTTATAAATATAGCGAATTATTTAAAAAATAAAATATACAAAATTTAATAGACAAAAAAAATAAAATAGACAAAGTGTTACCTCCAAAAACTCTCAAAAACTAATGAAATATTTGCTCGATAATAGCGTCTAATTTCAAGTAAACACAAACAAACCAAACTCTTCCAAATGGTACATCATGATGGTTGCATTTCCGGGCACGCTTAAAGTCAGAGGGTCCTAAGTTCACGCTTCCCGTAGGCAACTGCTTATCGCACTTATGTCGAGTCTGTTTGCAAAACAGACCGAACAGACACTGCTGGGAACTCGATTCAGCTTATGTTCGATTACAACATCATTCTTACGATCGACACCGTCACGGTTTCATCGTTGGTGATCCAGCCAAAAAAAAACCAGTGCCCGGAACACATCACGACCTGGGACGCAAGCGCTTCGGGATCTAGTAGGAATTGCTACGTTCGGTTGTGATCGAGAACTGTCGGGTGAAACTAGATACGCCATAACTCGGAAGAAGCGAACGGTAGTGCTCAAATAACGCGCAACAAATAAACAACTTACCCACCAAGGGTGTGGACGGAAGCTCGATCAACCAATTCCCATGATCGGTTGCAGTGATCTAGTTGCTGTTTTTTTGTGTGTTGCCGTCTGTTTCTTGAAAGTAGCTTAGTTGCGCAGTTGTGCAATGAGTGAATGAGCTTAATTCTTGGTCAAGCTGTACACTTCTTCAGTGCCTGAGAAAGAATCAAAGTTTGCGAGCGTGTGTGCGTTATTTTTACGATCCATTGCATCCATGAGACTTACCATGTTCGTGTACAGGTTACTGAGCTTCGTAGGGCTGTGCATGGTGAGACTTGGCCGGGGCGCTGCAAGCAACGTTGATGATTGCAACACTGCAACTGCACAATGCACCTCCCGTCCATCATCAGTCACGAACGAATCAATAACGACCGTTGACAAACTGCAGTACGAGCTCGTCGCTTCTGGGTAAAACTGTCTTATTAACGATGTATTTCCCTAATTTCTTCTGCCGGCACACAGTCCCGTACCTTTAGCATTTTTAGCCCGAGCAATGATTATTTCATTAGCATAACTTTAGTCTTTGCGCTTAACTTCTCTCGTCTAGCCTTCGTCACCCGTTATCAGCACGAGTCTGGTTGGAGCGCTCTTCCGCTCTTTTTTACCCTCCTTCGAATAAATGAAACATTTTCCCACATTCAACATCGGTTACATTCGTACAGTCCCATGACCCTGTGTGTCTCCTCCTAGCCCGAAAGACATTAGAGTTGGTTCTCCACCCCTGTTTATTAAGAGGGGCCTGTAATTACACTGTGAAAAACTGAAACATTCAGAACGAGGGAATTCGGGAACTAAGTCACCTCATCGGGCATGCACATTTTTAATCATGGGATAACCGTAACCTTACACAGGGATTACGATTAAAAAATAAAATGCTCCCAAACGAACATTGACAGGTGTTGGAACGAATGCTTTCAATAATTTTTCATCATCATTACAGTGAGATCTTGAGCGATCCTTGGGCACCACTGCCAACCCTCGCCAACGGTCATCTCGGTTTCACCGTGTTTGATAATGCAGTATACATGGCCGGACTGTACAACGGTGCAGGTGGTCTTAGCCATCGCGCACGTATACCAAACATGGCCAACATACAGTTGGACAATGGCTGCTACATCGGAACGGATCGCGATTGCATCGTTACACTCGATCTGCGGAGTGGATATTTTCGCGTAAACTACGGGGATACCAGCAACTCCTTTCGATTGACGCACCTAGTATATCCACACGCTCTGTACCGGCGCTTGATCGTTAATCAGTTTTTGCTCGAACGATTCACAACGGAAGCTGGTAAGGATTCAATTTCTTCCCAAACCCTTAGTTTAGTGCGGTGACAAACAAACAAATGTATAGAGTTTTATGCATAGAGTACACCAAAGAGGCGTAAACAATGTATGCAAATTAATGCACACCGTAAAAACGATGTTCCCATATTCATAACCTCACCTACAGTGCGCTAGGGACTAGGGACTCCACACAAACAGCTACAACATGTCGAGGGAAACACAGTTTCTCATGGTCTTTTCAACGTTTTGTAGCGTTGTACATTAAAATATGACCCCTTTTTATCGGTAGTATGCGCAGCACTGATGTTGTATTATGGTGCACCTGCTGTTTAGGGGAAGAAAAAACACCGAGAAAACGATCCAAAGTTCCCGGCAATTGTATGCCTGTTGTGACAAATTTGTCACAAGTCATCAACATTGGGGATGCGAAATTTCTTAAATGACACAGTAATTCTAGTAACTGATCTACGCTACGATGATCTGTATAGATATGGTAGTGTAGTAACAGCGGAGTTAATCTTTGGAAATTTTAAATCATTCTTTAATTCAGTTTTTTGGTAGAAAAGGTAGGTTTTTGGTAAAAGTTGATGTTTCTGGTCGATCTTTAGTGCATAATCGAATCAGAACTGACTGTCCACGTTTGGATAAATGAAATCCACCAAAACCAGAAATAAAAAGCTAAGAAATAGTAGTATTGTATTGAGAAGTATTAGAAATATCATGCTCTACAATACAGTGTCTATGGGCTATGGATACCTCAGGACGGCGTCACTAGCAGTTGTAGAGGAAAAAATGATAGTTTATAGTATTAATATGAATCGTCCAGGTATAAGATCACATATTTTCTTAATTCTTTTTAGTACTACATCCGTAAAAGGTCTCAAAGATCAACCATTTCTATTGGATAGTAAACTTTTATGGGGGAATGATCCAGATTTTATTCTAATATTGTCTTTTTTTTAACAGACAGACATTCAATATACATAAGTGTATTCCTATTAGTCCTATTTGTATTAAGAGTTTTGAAAATGTTATAGTGCTTTGATATTCAATTTGGCATGCAGGTAGTCTCTTATTTTGTAATTCAATCAATTTTTTGTACAACAAATGTTGTCAATGTTTTCATGGAAAAAAGCACCCAAAAAGCAGAATACAATACCCTAAAAAAAGCAAGTTGATTCTATAATTTAAATTTTAATTCAATTTTAAACGAAATTAAGCGAAGATTAGACATACGCGGAAATTCGAATTTGATGGATCACCACGGTACACTATAATAGTGTATCTCGGTGGCAACCTTTACACAAATTTATCAATATTTCATATTTGAATATACTACATAGTATATTTGAATATACTATGTTAGCAAACTGTCTCATCTGTTGAATAAACGCACTACAATCATCTTTAGACTATGCTTTCGAATAGCTAAGTTATATTATTCCGTTTAAAATGTGCATCGCTCGAATATAGCTATGGAGGGACACAATCAAGTCACCAAACCATGACAATCTCACCGCATGGAAGCACACACCCTTGCTGAGCAGCAATTAAAACCACTTCAACTACCTTCATTAATGATTGGCGAGCAAACGTTTTCCATCTTTCCAGGAGACATCAGTTTACCGCTGGTGCCGGGGACGGCTTTCACCAGCGAGGACATCCATTTCCAACCCATTAATACGGTTGCCGGTGTGCATTCGAGCAGCTCATCTTCTCGAGCCGTTCCACAATATGATGACGAAATGAGTCGCATTTATCAAAGCTGCGGCACAACGCTTAAGGTGGAAGATTCGTCCTATCAAACCCAGGGAAGGCCCGTGTGTGTGCTATGGAATCACGTCCCAGAACGGTTGGTACTGCGCGAGAATGAGCAAATGGCTAACTTCAGCTTCATTATGGCCGTTGATGAAAATGTTGCCGTTGCAGAAAAGGAACTTAAAGCAGGTTGGTTGCGTACGGTGCAACGGTCAAACATCTATTCTCTTTTCATGTGTGTGTGTGTGCGTGTGTGGTATTTTCCGTTTGTGGATCATTTTAGTGCCCTTTTTCAACAAGAGGAAGAAAAGAAAACAACTTTAAGATTGTTTGTCTTCCCCCTGTGTTGCTTATGCTTGGCGTGAAACTTCACGCTTCAGATATCTGCACGTTCAATCGCATAACTGGCCGCTTTTTGGCTTTCTTAAAGTCCATAGAAGATAGCCCACTACTGATCACTATCGCAACGAAATTACATAATTCACAGCCCTGGCACAAACGGACGAAGAGTTACTGCGGGCGCATACATCACTGTGGGGTTCCTTCTGGGACCGTTTCGACATCCTAATGACCGGAAACGAACCGTTACAATACACCGTACGGGCAAGCCTCTTCTATCTGGTCAGCAATCTACCGTTCGAGGCAAGCTTCACCAGATTACCGGGTCCATTTTGGGGTCTCAGCCCAACCGGACTGGGACGCGGGGGTACAAACCTAGACGACTACGAGGGACACTCGTTCTGGGACACGGAAATTTGGATGTTTCCCGTACTGAATCTGATCGATCCGTGGTATTCGCAGCTGTTAATATCGTACCGAATCAAGATGCTACCGACAGCGAGACGTCTCGCTACCGAGGCTGGTTACGATGGTGTCCGGTAGGTTGGGAAATGTGTTGACACTTAGCTGAGTAAACTCACTAATCGAACATGTTTCTACAGATTTCCTTGGGAAAGTGCATTTACAGGAGTGGAGACTACACAGCCTTGCTGTCCAGCCGTGGCCAAATATGCACATCATATTACCGGCGACATAAGCTTTGCCCTACGGCAGTATCTCGCCACCACGCATGATCTTGAATGGCTACGGAAACGTGGAGGCTGTGGAATGATACAGCTAATAGCCGAGTTCTGGAGCAGTCGCGTTAAGTTCAACCATACCGGTACCGAGAACTACGACATAGTAGGTAAGAACCGAACGGAGGGCAGACTTTGAGTCGCTACCTTGAATGAGTCATGCTTTTAATTTTCCTTTAACCCTTCTTCCCACACACACTCATCTATTGGACAAGTTACAATGTTTTCATTTTTATGATCACCCTTCTCTTAAATCCTAATTCCTAGCGGTAATGGGACCGGATGAGGATCATGAAAATGTAACCAACAACGCGTACACAAACGTGATCGCCGGCTATGCTTTGTATTTTGGCGAGTAAGTAAATAATTCTTCAAACGGAACGAAACTTTCCCATACGATCATGTACAACGGAAAGAGGTAAAAAATACTTTACACAAAAACGACAGTAACCTTCTCCTCCCTCAAGTGGTGCCGGACAAAGCACAGAAGGTGGAGAATTTCTCGATTAATTAGATTGAAAAACAAAACAAACAAAAAAAAAGCGAACAAGTCATATAAAGGAAACCAGTCGGTCGGCGGATCTCCTTGATACATCGTTGATTATGTTTGTTTTCCGTCGGAAGATCCGGTACATTGGAGGGAACTAGCAAATCATCACGTTATTCTAAGCAATCAGAAACAAGCGCAGGAAAAAGAAAATTCTTTACTAACGTTACGAAGGTTTCAGCACCCGATTTCGGGTTGACGCCTGAAAGTGTATACGATCGGCAATGTTTCCATGTAACGGTACATACTTCCATCTTTTGAAATATTGCCTACAAACGAATGGTTTACGATATCTGCCGGATGGCACAGCATCCATGGACCGATCATGTGGATAATCTGATTAAAATTATAACCTGACGCTTTCTCCAGCGTATGTCTAAATAACTGCCATCTATCGCTTCCGGGCGTGTGTCCACTTAGCTTCCGGGACTGGTAAAAAATAACCCCAAAAATAAGCTGGGGACGATGGCCTTGACGAAGTACTTTTGAAGTGATGTGCATAGCACATAAAAAACAAACCAGTAGCATACATTGCCATAAATACAAATGATAAGACCTGGAAATTTAAGAATTGTACATGGTTTTAGAACATGTGGTTCAGGAATGAATTTTCAGAGCTTCTGTTTAACCTTATTTTCTATATAAAGTATTCAACATGCCGATCGACCGTCGATATGATCGCTACAATATTTTTTTATTAACAAAATGTTTTGGCTATGCAGCCAACCCACTCCAAACGCTCAATCAGGTGGATGGCTAGGTTGACCTGATCAGGGACAATCATATTTACATATGTTTGACAATAGAAAAAAAAACGAAAACAATTATTTCGGCCTTAATTCAAACTGCCATAGATAGTACGAATGTCTTGGTTTAAAAAATGTTAAAAAGTCGGGACCTACAAAAATTTGATAATTTGTTGTTAATTTATCGGTTCTAAACGATGTAGTGAACAGGCGCAAGCAGTAAATAATTTATTTGTTTGTTTTTTCTCTCTCTCTAGTTTTGTCAGCTGCATTTGTGGGGATGATGTCTCCTCAAAGAATTGGAGCAAAATCGCTGAACAGATCAAATTTACCTACGACAGTGTGGGTGATTTTCATTTGCAATACGAAGGCTACTTAGCTTCCACCATGATTAAGCAAGCCGATGCAATTCTTCTTGGCTATCCGTTGCAATACCCCGTCATGAAAGCGTACACGCTCTGGAACGATCTGAGAATATACGAACCGGTAACGCGATCAACCGGACCAGCAATGTCCTGGTCTATGTATGCCATCAATCATCTCGATATAGGAAACTATCGAGAAGCGGCTGAAAATTTCAACCGCAGCTACCAACCGTACATCCGTGGACCGTTTAACGTGTGGTACGAGCTGCAGCAACCAGCCACAGGAGCACGAAACTTTCTTACCGGTGCTGGTGGATTTCTACAGGCCGTACTCTTCGGTTACACCGGATTTCGGGTGTATCTGGACCGCTTAGAGGTACGATTCCGTTATGCGCAGGAACTATCAGCCGTTGGTTTTGAGGTTACGGCGAAAGGAGTACAGTATCTTGGGGCGCTTATCGCGGTAACACAAACGGTTGACAAAGCGGAAATTATTGTGACTCATCTGGACAAAGAGCTGACGATAGAATTTGGCGATGGGAATGCCGCTACCGCAATCATTCTCAACAAAGTCTGTAAGTATCGCACCGGAACTGATAAAACCATGTAATTAGTGTATTCATAGTTGTAATTTTGTTGTTCTCTTTTAGATCCAGTGCAGAGAGGTGCGATAGCGATAATACGGGCCAGATCTTATCCATACGAAAATTGTGTGTTACCGAAAGATGTGATTGGATTTTAGGAAGCTCTTGCATTGTATCTATTGATTATCTATTTGTTTAAGTATGTTATATTCAATTTTACTCTATTTTAAGAAAAAATGCTGGTATAAATTGCTTTTAATGCAGTACCGATCAAAATCGTACATTATTTCCCACAATGTAAATCACGAGTTACAAATTGTAAATTAAAAAAAGCATATCTGAGGCTTGTAAACAAGCTTGTCGATCAAATTTGTACACGAAATAAAACACACGAAAAAGTGATGTTGCACAACAAAAATGCCAACTTATCTCTTATCGCATCATGATAAGGAAACAGTGCAGGGCATGCTGCAGCTGTAACGATTATGTTAAATTGTGTATGATTTCAAATAAAGCTTGTAAGTTATGTATCCTTTTTGAAGAGTTGTAAAGAAAACACTAGTGGAGTTGTAAAAAAAACACTTCCACAGGTATTTATGGTTAAAGCTGTCGATATCGCAACAGTTGTGATTGAATATTTCGGGGCGACAAAACAATGTGGATCATGTATCAATTGACCCTTTCGAGACGCTTGCCTATCGTTCTTATCGCGTTATCTGTCGTTTAGCTTGCTATCTTATCACCTATTCAATATGGGATTCGTTCGATGTTTTTCGTGTATTATAAGCCATCAGTTGCGATCGAACCCTAGCTTAGTAATTGTTCGTTTGCGCTGGCTGCAAGTTCTAAACTTGCAATACCGAAAAAATAAAATGACATTTTCTCCTGTTATATCCATAAGTTTGGTGCTAACCGTATTGGGCGCTTTCGTTGCGGCCCAAGGTGATACAAGTGATGTAAATTTCAAATTTCAAACCGGTGCACCGTTACCGGATGCTGCCGTAATGCCAACGTTGGCCAACGGCAACATTGGGTTTGTGGCGTACGGTTCGTACGTTCATCTGAACGGTGTGTATAATGGTTTGGGAGGCAGATCGCATCGTGCCCGCATTCCAAACTATGGCAACATTCAGCTGATGACGTGTTCGTCCCAAGGGAGCCCCAGCTGTACCTACCAACTGGACATGAAGGCGGGCAAGTTTGTGACTGTCGATGAAAACCTAGCTTATCGGGTGGTGCATGAGATGTACCCCCATCGATACTATGACACGGTGCTGGTGAATCGTATTCGTATTCAGCGACTTGGATCGGAAGCAACGATTCAAGCACGATTGTTGCAAATCCCGGGACAGAGTGAAGATTTCTCCTGGGTACCGGCCACCGAGTTCACAATGTCCGGACAGGTGTACAGGGTGCAGTGCGGAACTACAGTGCAGGTGGAGGAACCGAATGTACAAACGTTTGGTCATAATGTGTGCGTAACCTATCCGACAATACCGGAGTATGTGGAGATTACACCGGACGTAATGGCGCGGGAATTCCTATTCTTTACTGCTTTCACTATGTCGGCGGAAGATGGTCAGCGACAAATTGGAGCAGTCGTCGGACTGACGAACGCGCAGGAGGAAAGCCTTCACATGCGGGAAATGGATAAGCTTTGGGAACGTTATGGTATTACGGTGGAAGGCAACAGCGTACTCGATCGAGTCATCAAGGCCAGTGCGTTCTATCTGTTTAGCTCTCTACCAGCACATCAGGTAGCGACATCGGTGGGAAGATATCCGTTCTATGGACTTGCCCCCGCGGGACTGGGTCGAGGTGGAATCGTGGAGCAGGAATATCAGGGTCACAGTTTCTGGGATACAGAAATTTGGATGTACCCGTCGATTCTGCTAGTGGATCCTATTAATGCTGCCAAGGTTTTGAGCTATCGCACCACCGTCAGTAGTGGCGCACGCAGCAACGCGGTAAGGAACGCATACGAAGGCATGCAGTTTCCTTGGGAGTCAGCATTTACTGGAACCGAGGTAACGCCGGATTGTTGCCCAGAGGTGGTCAACTACCAGCATCACATATCGGCCGACATTGCATTTGCTGCACGTCAGTATTTCTACGCCACCGGTAACTTGAACTGGCTCAGATCGGAAGGTTGTCGTCTTGCAGCAGATACTTCACTTTTCTGGCTTAGCCGCGTAGTATACAACAACGTTACCGATTTGTACGAAATCCGTAACGCAATGGGACCCGACGAGGATCACCCGGACGTTTCGAACAACGCGTTTACGAATGTGATGGCCGCTCATAATCTGTTCTTTGGTGAATTTGCATCCTGCTACTGTAGAGACAATGTGGTGGATGAAAGTGTCCGTAAGGAATTGCTCAAGGTTGGACGGGGTCTTACGCTGCTGTATGATGCAGAAGGTGATTTTCATCCACAGTTTGAAGGGTATCAGACGGGCACCCCGATCAAGCAGGCCGACACGGTCCTCTTGATCTATCCCTTGCAGTATCCAATGAATGTGTAAGTGATTGCCCTATAGACGATCATACACAGATTAACATTTTACAATTGCTATATTCTTCAGATCGACGAAAGCAAACAATCTGCTAAAATATTCACAGGTAACGCGTGAGAATGGTCCCGCAATGACATGGGCCATCCACACGATTGGTCACCTGGAGCTTAATCAGCTGCAAGAAGCAGGCGCCATGTTTGATAAGAGCTATCGGCAATATCTTCGGGCACCGTTTAATGTGTGGAGTGAAAATGGTAACAATGAGCCCGGTGCAGGAAACTTTATAACCGGTGCCGGAGGCTTCCTACAATCCATCATCAACGGGTACGCGGGTGTTCGCCTTCATCAGGATCGGTTGGAAATTAAAAATTCCCGTCTAACTCCCAACACGGGTACTCTGCACATCCCAACTATAGAGTACAGGGAAGTGCAGTTCTCGTTGACTGTGCGAGCGAATGCGTTTAGCATCAAGATTAAAAAGACGGGCCAAACCGATCTGAAGCTTTTGGTCGATCAGAAGGAACAGTCTATTTGCACAAATTGTGAATGTAAGTTAAAGGTGGACCTGAAATGTACTGAAACTAATATTGTTTTTGTCATTCTTCACAGATAATGGCACGGTTGCTAGTATTCAACAGACAGCGGGCCAAACATACGAAGGTTGCAGATTGAGACCAACTATCCTCGGAGTGAAGGTTGCCGATCAAACTGATGCTGCACCGGTGCTGCGCACTACGTGGATGGCTTTCCTATCTCTTATCTTGTGTTTCCTTTTAAGCAAGATGTTCTGAACAAATAATTGTATTGGCAAAAAATAAGGAGAGCTTAAATTCGTAGTATATTTTATGCGCTCGGCCGGAAATGTGTAGTATATAAAAGGCAGATATTACGGGAAATTTATGCTTTTTTTTAATTGTTTTTTGGTGATGTATTATTAATTTTTTGTTTGTAGTTAAAATATTGGGTGCAGTATTTTAAAATAAAATCTCGTAAACATGTTTCACACATTGGAATATTTTGGTGTCAAATTTAATGATGTAAAAAAATCATTATGATGGAATAACCCACTTTTCCTTGTTTATATTTATTAGTAAAAAAATTACGTTACCACTATTTTTAAATTTAATTAAACCGAATTTATTTGAATTTAAACGCACACTGCGCACACAGCGATCGAACAAAGTTCTTTCGAACGATAGCAGCGCTGCGTCTACACTCTGCAGGAAATTATACGAACTACAAATCATAAACAAATACACGTCATCCGTCAATTGCCCTATCTGCTTCAGTTAATTCAGCTACCAAAATCAAGTGCTTCAGCCTTTCAAACCGGCACAAGAAAATGTTATCTTTTATCAGTGCAAAATGTGGTTTTTAACGTTGTTTGCCTTCGGGCTGTCTTTCGCGGCAGTTCACGGAAATGATTACATTTTCCTCTTCAACGCTACCAAGTATTTATTATAAGGTTTTCGCTATAGGCACTTTTGTATAAATTATTTCCCCACCCGGCAGATTACCGAATAAAGCTGTAACGCCAACGTTAGCAAATGGGCATCTCGGTTTCGTAGTGTACGGGGATTCCATCCATCTGAATGGTGTTTACAATGGTTTGAAAGGAGTGAGCCACCGCGCACGAATCCCAAACTTTGCCAACATACAGCTTGCAAACTGTTCGTCAATGCAAACGCAACCGAAAAACTGCCGCTATCAGTTGGATATGAAAAGTGGCAAGTTCCGAACAACGTTGGAAGATCCTGCCGGTGGCTACAGGGTGCTGCATGAAGTTTATCCTAACCGACATTTCGATCAAACGATCGTAAACCGAATACACATTCGAAGGTTGAAATCGAAACAGCTGTTGGAAATAGAAACCCGCCAACTGATGGGATCAAAGAGCGTGGATATGCAAGTAAACCCATTGGAAAATCTTAATGTCGACGGCGAAGTATATCAGCTGCTGTGCGGCAGGACTAAGCAGGTCGAAGATCCAAAATATCAAACGGAAGGACATCAGGTGTGCATTGCATACAAACAAATTCCTCGTACCTTGACTCTCACAGCTGAGGAAACGGATCGTGAATATATTTACTTGACGGTTTTCTCGCACTCCCGCGAAGAAGTCGAAAAAGAACTGCACGGTCTCAAAACCAACGATCACGAAAGGATGCACCGTGTTGAGATGGATCGGGTGTGGCAAAAGTATGGCATTCGTGTAGAAGGAAACGATCGATTAGATCGAGTTATTAAAGCAAGTGCATTCTACCTTTCGAGCTCACTTCCCTCTCAGTCGTCGTTTCAACCGAACAGCTATTCATTCTACGGCCTTTCCCCGTCAGGGTTAGGTCGTGGAGGGAAGGAACTGGCCGAGTATCAGGGGCACAGTTTCTGGGACACGGAAATGTGGATGTTTCCTCCGATCCTTTTGCTCGATCCTGTGAATGCACGTAAGCTTCTACATTACCGAACACTCGTCACGGAAGCGGCCGCTGATTATGCTCGTGCGAACGGGTATGAAGGTTGGCAGTATGCCTGGGAGTCGGCTTTTACGGGGCGCGAAGTGACACCGGACCATTGTCCACAGGTACCGGAATATCAGCATCACATAACAGCTGACGTGGCGTACGCGGCCCGACTATACTATTACGCAACGGGTGATATGGACTGGTTGCGTACGGACGCATGCCGGCTGGCATACGAAACGGCACGATTTTGGAAAAGCCGGGTAGATTATAATGCCGAAACAGATACGTTCGACATTGGACGGATTATGGGTCCGGATGAAGACCATCACAATGTCACGAACAGTATCTACACGAATGTGATCGCTGCGCACAACTTGTTTTTCGGTGCGTTCGTTGGCTGTCACTGTCGGGCGTCACTACCGGATGCTTCCGAGGAAGAGTTTGCCCAGTTCCTACGGGTAGCGAAAAGTATCACACTGCCGTACAACGCGCAATACGATGTGCATCCGGAGTATAAGGAGTACACGTTCGGTACGCAAATCAAGCAAGCTGACGTTGTGCTTCTCGGGTACCCATTAGAGTTTCCAATGAAAGAGTAAGTTCATGGTTGTAATTGTCCTTCCCAGCTGGAATTGTGTCTATATTTTGCTTGTCTCTCTGTCGTATAGGTCAACGAAGGCAAACAATCTGCGACTCTACTCGATGGTAACGCGCCCCGATGGACCAGCCATGACTTGGGCGATCCACACGATTGGTCATCTCGATTTGAACGAGCTGGATCATGCAGCGGCCATGTTCCGCAAGAGCTACCAACAGTACCTGCGTGCACCGTTCCACGTTTGGAGCGAAAATGGTGAGGGTGCCGATGGTGCCGGAAATTTTATAACCGGTGCCGGAGGATTTCTACAATCCCTCATCAACGGATATGCAGGTGTTCGGCTAAGACACGGAAAGTTGGTGATTCATAATCCTCGGTTACCGCCAGGAACGACGAGACTCTTTCTACCACAGCTAAACTTCGGTGGCGTACAGTTCGCACTCGACATAGGGCCAAACAGTTTTCGTATTACGTTTGGATCCGGGACGCAAGATTCCTTTGAAGCTTTGAGTCTGCTAGTAGGACGGACGGCTGTTTACGACGGCGCAGCTTATTGCCATGGCAGTGGTCGTTGGATTGCTTGGTGTGCTGTACAGCATTTATGCAGCACTCCGCCGCAAGCGTACCCGTGGTAAAGTGACTGAAAAGCAAATCATGAGCAAAAGACTTCGAAAGAAACAAAAAAGTAAATCAGCAAAATAAAAACGTTTTACGATCGGATAATTCGATGGAAGTTTGTACCTTTTTTACTCATTTGATATTTTCGATTTGCAGATCGAATAATTTTCTTTGTATTTTTTAATTAATTATTTCTGTTAAGGACACGTGTTAAGGTCCATATTCGATTGTTAATGTTACGAAAGAGCATAACAAAATTTAGAATCATCAAAGCTTTTTTAATGTTGAAGATCATTCCTGATGTTATACTAGTCCTCCGTAGTGTTGTACGAAACTAGGCGTCATCATCATCGGGAGCACAAAACCCTTTTTTATAAAAAAGAAATACAACTATTTCCACTACAATCCGCTAACGCGGCATGTTTTATTGATTCACTTTTTTTTGTTTCTCATATGGAATTGCTTAAAATCTCCAACGCGAGAAGGTTGAGTAAGAAAACAAAAATACATTTTAATGTTGGAAATATTCAAATACAAGCACACACACACTCGTTGTAAAAGGAACTATGACTACACGACGAATGTCTTAGCGCTTCTGTTTGATGATGCTTGTGTTCTGCTTGGTTCCACTCAGCACAATAAAAGGTGATTGCGTTTCCTTCTGCTTTGCCTGCAGCATGTTGAGTGTACCGAGCGGTGTATCGGTGGAGCTCATTTTTTTCATCAGCTAAAAATAAGAAAAAAAGAACTTAATAATGAGCCATTTAATCGTGGGAAGGATGCCACCGACTTACCCCCTCCTGTTCGCTTTTCTTCAACCGCTTCTCCACTTTGTTCTTGCCCGGGCCTTTACCGTGGAACTTGTGCGACAGATAGCGGAACGCTTCCTTCGGTGTCAGCAGATGTCCGTTGTCATCAATGTACTCAAGCTTAACGTTCGGTTTGAATGTTTCCTTCTCCTTAAAATCCGTTATGGGTCCGGCGTAACGATCGCGCCTCGAATATTTGTCGTTCTCCTCACCATAGTTCTTGTCCTCGATGGAGTAATTCTGAGCTTGCAAGTGAGCGAATCGCGCATTGCTCGGACGATTACTTTCTTCCCGCTCAAGGTAACCCTTCGATTGGGCTAACTTTAGCGCACCCGCGACACTGAGTGCAACATCCGGTTCCTCGTCCAGAATTGCAACCTCCTCCACCTTTAGCTCACGGTTGTCTTCTTGCTCCTGTTCCGTGTTAACCGAGTTCCAGGTGCCACTGTGCTGCGAGCTATGATTGTGACGCCGTGATGGACCCTCCTCCGGATCCGATTCCATTCCCTCACGATCGCTTGCACTGTCCCGCTCAAAGTCCATCATTTCGTTCGGGTCTTCCTCACGATTACCGGCGGTTCCGTAGGTAGGAATATCACCGAGCGTACGACAAAACTCTGCCGTCGAATTAAGCAACATTGCTCCATGGTGATCGAGCTCACCGCCACTATCCGGTTCCTCTTTCACCTCACTCTTGATACGCTCCGGATCAATTGGCAGCGCTTTGGAAATGATCGCTTCTTTCTGCTTCAGGCGACGCGCTTTCTGCAGTGCCGCTTGCAAATCTTCATCATCCTCCACCGTGTCCTCCAGCTTTACCGTGCTCAGATCTTCCGAGATGGTCGGTGTATCATCCGTATCCAATATTTCTGCAGCCCGGGCCCTTATGCTTTTACGATCTTCAGTCGTAACCACCCGCGTACTTGATCGTTCGTGTCGCCTTGAACGCGATCCCAAATCGGCCATACTTTCTTCGACCGGCAGCGAGGCGAGCAAATCATCTGCCCGCAACTTCTGTCGTATTTTACGAACCTTCTTCTTCGGTTTCTTAAACGACGACAGCTCCGTTTCGGTGAAGTAATCCGAAACCAGCGTTAGTGGTGTCGTCTCTAATGAATCGAGCTTTTTCTTCTCCAGCTTCGTTTTGATCTCCAACAAACGACGCTTCTCCTGTGCTTCCTGCTCGGCGTTCGAGCCGATCACAAAGCTGCTTTTGCGCTGTCCTTCGATTTCCTCGTTGTACTTTCCAAGAACTTCGCGTTGCTTCGGCATACCGAACTCATCAACATCGTCCTGACAGTACACATCGTAACCGTAGTGTTGCGGATTTGCCTTCCGGTTCTCGACGTTGCGTTTGTACCGCTCGTCATCGATCATATTCACGTTTACCAGGGTGTCGCCCGCTTCCTCGTCCAGCACGTTCGCGTCCTTCAATGTTAGTATGACCTGTCGTCCCTCTGTGAACGCTTCCACATCGTGCTCCACACGAAGCCCTTCCAGATCGCGATCACGATACGAGCCTTTGTTGGTGGTACCTCTTCGGGAAGATCCCGCACGTAAGGAGGAATCTAAATCCGGACCACCTGATACTAGCTCTTCATCCATCTGATCTAACAGTCGGGCTCGCTCTTCGGCCTCCTTTTTGAGCCGGTCCTTATCGCGTGTCTTTGCGACCCAGCTCTTCAGATCATCCACATCGTCTTCTTCGCCAAGCGTTTTCAAACGCTTGAGCTTTTCCTCGATCGCTCGCTTTTCTCTTCGTTCCTTCAACTTGTCACGTATCTTTTCTTCCTGCGTTTTCTCCGACAAATTCTTTGCCGGCTTGTGGTAGAATTCACCCCAATCATCCTTCAACTTTTCGGTGCTTTCCTGCTCACCTCCTTTCGCTGTCGAACTGTCTGCCGATTTGGTCCCAGTGCCAACTTCCAAAGGACGAAGGCCTAATTTTGCTCGCAGTTTGTTTGTTTCTTCAATTGATAATGCATCACCGGCACCATTTTCGGGTATGGGTGAAGCGGACCGCTTACTAACGGAAGAAGAAGAGGCCTTGGGTGGTGGTGGCGGGGTTGGTGAACGAGTTCGCTTTTTGGATGACGTTTCCAACGGGCGAAGGCCCAATTTGGCCCGCAATTTATTAGTATCGTCAACCGAAAGAACATCACCAGCGCCATTGTCGGGGATAGGGGAGACAGATCGCTTTCGAGAAGAGGAGGACGCTTTTGGTGGTGGCGGAGGTGAAGGGGACCGTTGACGCCTTCTCGACGATGGTTCCGGTTGCGATTTAGAAGGTCCCACTTCTAGCGGTCGAAGACCAAGCTTGGCTCGAAGTTTGTTCGTTTCCTCTACGGACAACACATCACCGGCTCCGTTAGACGGAATTGGTGATACAGACCGCTTCCGGGAGGATGATGTTGTCTTCGGGGCGGGCGGAGGCGTCGGTGAACGTCTACGCTTCTGTACCTGTGGGGGAGGTGGAGGTGAAGGTACTGCATCCGATCCCGGTGACTTTCGGCTGATGGAGGGAGGCGGTGGCGGTGCACTCACATCGTCCAGCGGAACTTCTACACAATCCGAACTATCAGAATCATCGTCCACCGCATTCACCTCTGGTTGACTGCGATGTTCGCGTTCATAGTGCCTGCTGTGATGGTGCCTATGTTCGCTGTGCTCATGTTTGTGCTTCTTGTGCCTGCGGACTGCATCGTTGTAGGTATCGTTATCCTCGGAGTAGGAATCAGAACGACGACGATGCTCACGTTCCGGACGCTCGAACCGTGGTGAGCGGCTACGTGAACGCGAACGACGTTTATGCTTTTTAGAATCTCGTTTATGCTTTTTTGATGAACCCATGGTTGTTTTTACCTGTTTCAAGATAGCACGAAATGTAGGAAGCAAAGTTTCCGTATTTTTTCAGCAAAGAAAGCTTCAATTTTCACACTTTTCACACTTTTTCCAAACACACGACTTTTTCTTTAGCTTCTTCTTTATCACGATTGACGTACAGCAAAATTCGTTCGTCGATTGCGAAATGTCACAATAATCGATCAAAATGACAGCTGCCTAGTCGAGCAAAAAACCGTAGAAAAAAAGCTGTGTTTGGCTTGGGAGAAAAATAGTTTTGATAATTTCTGTGAGAAAAACACTGTTAGTATTCCATTTTTCCATTTCATACTCGTATAAGAGCGATTAGTTTGTCCCAGGCGTTGCGTTTTTGTTTTAAATCAACTCTTTCGTGCTTAAAAACGAATCGAACCGTACCAACATTTTGGCGCTTTGTTTTGTTGGGTTGAGAGGAAAGAAAACATCATAATAAACGACAACATGAAACTCGCGCGTAAGGACGAAGTGGTCAACAATGCGCCCGGCGATGTTTCCGACGAGGATGATGACGATATTGTAAGTATATTTGATCGTTATTATTTGATGACAATTTAATTGAGCGTGTCCTTTCCTATCCTAGCATGAAACTTCCAGCATGGGAAGTACCTGTACCGACAATACCTCGAATGGGAGTGAAAGCCAGATCAACCGAAAGAAACGGAAACGATCGAAGAAAAAGTCAACAAAGGTGATGAAACCGATCTTTAAATTTAGTTGCTACGTTAAAGAAGACCACGGCCAGTCACTCTTTGGTTGCCTTTTCAACTACAATTTGAAGAATGGAGAGCTACCTACGTTTGCCACGGTCGGAAGCAATCGTGTTACTATTTACCAATGTGAAAATGATGGAAAAATAACACTGAAACAGTGCTACGCTGATCCGGATGTAGGTTATCTTGGTTGAAAGAGGGAAAGTGAGGACTATGGTATTTAATACAATTGTGTTTATTTTATATTAGACGGAGGAAGTGTTCTATACATGCGCATGGTCTCACGATGTGGAAACGGGTAACCCATTGCTAGCCGCTGGTGGCCTTCGGGGTGTTCTACGCGTGTTCAACACCGCATCGCTGGAAGGACATAAATATTACATAGGGCACGGCCATGCCATCAATGAAGTAAAATTTCATCCCAAGGAACCATACCTCCTGATGTCGGCCAGCAAGGACCACTCTTTGCGGTTGTGGAACACCAAGACGGATATATGCATTGCGGTGTTCGGTGGCGTCGAGGGTCATCGTGATGAGGTGCTAAGCTTTGATTTCGACATCCTGGGAACGCGAATCATGTCGTGCGGGATGGACCATTCGTTGAAGATGTGGCGTCTCGATACGGAGACGATGAAGAAAGCCATCCAAAACAGCTACACCTTCAACGAGGCGAAAAATCTTTCGCGTTTCCCATCGGTGAACGAACATTTTCCCGTATTTTCTACGAGGGACATACACCGGAACTACGTCGATTGTGTGAGATGGATGGGCGATTTTGTGCTTTCCAAGTCGTGCCAGAACACGATTGTCTGCTGGAAACCGGGCCGGCTGGAAGATGTGGAGGTGAAAAATAACGAAACGAACACCACTGTGATCACCACGCTCGAGTACAGTGAGTGCATCATTTGGTTCGTTCGATTCTCGTTGGATTATTGGCAAAAGTATCTGGCACTGGGAAACCAAACGGGCCGAATTTATATCTGGGAGCTAGACACCGACGATCCGGTCCATCCGCGCTGTAGCACATTGTTTCATCCAAAGTGTACTACGCCTATTCGGCAAACGGCATTTTCCCGATCCGGAAACATACTTATTTGCGTCTGCGACGATGGAACCGTTTGGAGATGGGATAAGATCAATAATAACTAGTTTTCTTTCACTGTGTATCGCTGGGCAGGATAACAGTTTATTTACGTGAATCAAAACTCATTTTTAATAAATTCAATTTAAAGTAATATGGGACGTTGAATATAATATGATCAATTTTACTATGTATTTCTTTCCAATATGACGGCGTATTGCCGTATGGTCAAAACCGCAAGTGTAGACTAAACGCAAGTTTAACAAGTTTTTTCCTCCATGGGTTGTGCCTTATCCTGGCCATGCTCGGTTACAATGCGGTGCTATGATGGTATGGTGGCTCTGTATCCATAGTTGAGTGGGTTTTATTGAAGATAGTGCGGTTTTCCAGCGTTCGTGTCTATTACATACGTGGACTAATGGACACTACAACATTGCATAGAGTCCTGGATGCGTCCCATTTTGCGGCGTAGTTGTTGGCACTGTCTCCAAAGGCGACATCATCCAAAACACGTATGGTACTATTAAAAACACGCATGGCGAAGACACAACATTTATACAGAGGAGAAGGAATCATAGGATAAGACCGTTATCTCTGGCGAACCGGTAGATGAGCCTCATGTAACGTCGTTCGTGGTTAGCACGTATCTTATTTCTTTTATTTACCTATTTATTTCCATTTATATAATTAATATGATTAATTTGTTGCATCGGAAAATCATTCCGGGTAACCGTGAATTTAAATCATACGAATAATATGCGTGTCGCGTTTCGATCATTTCGTTCGTTTATATCGCTCGGCTGTGGAGTTAGAATGCAATGCGCGTAGGTTGACCACCTGCTACTTCTTTCTAGTGTCGTTTCTTCTCGCTTTCGCAACTATGGGCGCAGCTTTGCGGCAGGGCATAGCACAGCCAAACTATGGGATCGCCGCAAGTTTGTCCACAAAATTGTCAAAAAGTGCGCCGGTAATTTGACATTTGTGGCTTGTGTGCGTGTGATTGTGCGTGTGCGTTCTAAGTTGTGTGCTTGGAATTGATTCCGCTGCTGGCGTTCCCCGTATTTTGCCCGTCCGAAATTCGCGTGGGTGCTGCAAAAAGTGCAAATATTCCGTGGTTTGCGATCCGGAAGTGAAGTGGTCAAGCCGTCCACCATCCTTTACCGTTGTGATCTTGTGGTTTTCCTCGCCGTCCTGCACACTCGCGACCGAAATCTGTTCCGTGCGTGTGTGTGTTTTGTGACCGTGAAAGTGCAGCTGCTGGGTCGGAAAGTGGCCACAATTGCAGCAATGCTGTTCGGTGGCCTTGCTAGCATCTGAGGAAAGTAAAATAGGAGCAGTTGTTTGTTGGTTTGTTGCGAACACAGCAAGCGCTTGGAGGAACGCAAACGCGCTAGCCCAGGAAGAGGAAACTCGGTAAGTAAATAAGACGGGCGGTGACTCTCGGCGGAAGCGGGAGGAGATGTAAGCGTACACGGCATGAAAGCCATCCAACGAGGATGATTTCCATCGCGTATAGTTTTTCCTAGCTCAAAACTGCCTGTAAACCTTTCCCGTAGAAAGGTCGCACATGAGATACCGCACAAAACAAAAAGCTGCGCAGATGCGATGGGTTGCGTTTTGTTAATCGTGCGAAAGCGTTACTCGCGGGACGCCATTGCGGACGAAGAAAGGCATTTCACCACCGTGCACACCCCACCGTGGGGACTGAGGTTGAGAAAAAAAAAATCGTACAGGCAAAAGGCTCGTATTGGGACTATTGAAGCGGAAGTGTTTGCATTGGGCGCTACTGTTTCTACTGCTGCTGCCACTGTTTTGCGCTTGTTTATTATTCATTGCCTGGGTTTGTGATTCATCGTGGTGGCCGCGCGGTGCCCTACAGTGATGACGGGCGGTGATGATGATGATGATGCGGATGTTTTCTGCGCGGCTTTCACTATCAATGAAACTTCTGGCTTCCGTTGGATCACGCCGAGGCACTTGTTACCAACAGCTGTTGTGTGTGCGTGTGTGTATACTCAGCCGAGAAGTGTGTCAGCAAGAATCGGGCCAGTAATGTTCGGCCTTGCCTTGCGCCTGCTCTAGGATCTAGCCCAGGCAGCAAAATCGCCGATGTCGCATGAACTTTTGTATGGGTGCTACACTACCAAAAACCCTACCAAAATGCTTACCCATAGCAGCATGAATGGTTGGGTTTTTCTGTAGCGTCGCACGGGTGTCGCGTGTTGCATGCAATGTATCCTACCATTTACCCGAAGCAAACCCGACCCCCACTCCAACACATTTCGGATCGTATGAAATGACGACACAAAAAATTCTCTCTTCACTCTCTTTTTTTATTTACTCACCAATTGCTCACATATTATTGGGTAGCCCCCCTCTGTACTGCCGCCAGCTGATCCGCGCCTCTTCGTACCGGTCGATCCATCCTTCCTTCGGTCCGCTTCAGCCGCGCGCGCTTGCCCGTTCGCCTTCCCTCTCGCCCCTCGTACGTCTTCCTTCCTCCACACGGATGGGCTTCCTTGGAATTGTGGTGCTTGGTGTTGGCGGCGGCCGATGAAAACCTGCGGTAGAAAACGAAAAAGGACACTTTTTATATACGCATTATAACTCACGAACATTTCAAACTTACCGAAATTTTCAACAGCAAACATTGCTGTAATTTTAAGTACGACAACTGCATCGACGCCGCCGGGATTTCCTTCCACTTCAACTGCATTCTCCAATGTTCCGCTTAGTCCGCGATAATCCTTTTGCTTCGCCGACCACCTTCGCATACACGCACTTTTTTCACTTTCTTACAAAAGGCTTACGAACCCTTCTAACACTACACTTTTCAAACACTTTCGCGGTGTAAATAATGAATTTAACTTAACTTAATTTAGCTTTTAATTACCGTCCACGAGCTGAACCGAGTCCAGCAAAATCACAATCTGTTTGCGAAAATGTCCTCAATTTTGTCCAACAAGAGCGAGAAGAGAGCCAAAACAAATGGCACTATGGGGTATGTCAAATTAAGGATCATTATTTTTGACCACAACAATAATCGACATTATCGACAGAAAATAAATTCCATAAATGGAAGAAATTTTTAAAGGAGAATATTATTTACCCCTTCTTAAAAATTAAAAATAATATTTAATCAATAAAAACAAATTTTTTATTATTAAATATGCATAAAAACCCAATATTTGCTATAACAACTAATTTTGACCAACACAATTCTAATCCACACCATTCACCCGTAGTGATCCTAATCGGCGCCATCATTTGATAATAGCCAATCAGGACGCAGCTTACTTCTGCCGGGTACGATCCATGGCCGATGTCGTGTGTGTGTGCGGTGTGACAACGCGAAACTGAACACTTTGTTGCACGCTCGAAAATGAACACGAGCGAGATGAGCGAGAAGGAAGAAAAGCTCGTTTGGGCCAGAATGGGACGGGAATAGCTTGCAACACGAGCCCTCGGGCGCGACACTTTCGTTCGTGGGTGCGCTGAACCGCGCGGGGTAGAAATCGGACGTGAAACGAGGGGAAGTCATGCAACATTGCTACCTGGGAGCTTTAGTATCAGGGGTCGTCAAACTACTAAACATTAAACCGAACCCGGAACACCAACTCGGATTATTCTGATCGATCTTGTACTTGATTCTATGGTATCATTCTTCTCTTTGTAGATAACATGCTAATTAAGAAATAAATGTGGCTTAGTAATGTTTAATTCAAAAACACAGGTCTAAACCACAATGGATAATGGTATTAGAGTCAAACGAGCTGAAGAAGAACCGATATTATTGCGATAGCACCTGAAGTTGAAGATGAAGCCACGGTTATTTTATACAAGTTTCCCTTTATGTCATCGGTCAATCTGTTAATCCATCGGATGGTGCACCCTCTTATCCTAAAAATCTTACATACATATTCCCCTTAACATCGTTCTTAAGGGACAGATGGATGGATAGTATGCAGGCTCATCTTTGCAGCACAGGAACGATACCAAACCCCATGCACAAGAATGGCTTCAGATAGGAATAAATAAAAGCGTACAAAAGCAGTAAACGGCAGGTCCAAATCGTCCTGCAGGTTAAACCCTAAAAAAAATGCTGAGTGTGTATTAAACAAAGTTTAAAAAATTTTTTATCTTGAATATAGTTCTACATACATAGTTCTACTAGTTCTACATCTTTTTATGATTTTACCAAATTTTGTTTAAGAAGAAAACTTTTTGCTCTGAGATGCTTCCTCTATTGTGTACATAAATGGACATTTTTCAATTATTCAAACATTATACAATTATTCAAATAAATATGATATATCTTCATGTACTTAATAACAGCTTCCTACAGCAATCCAAAAATTATATATTTTATATGGTAGCGGCACCGGTCTTAACAGACAGGATCGGATATCAAATCCCATCCGGGACGAATCCCCATACGTAGATTTTAATATCCTGCTACGGGTAAATAAAGTTAAGGAATGTCAGAAATTATAGGCTATTAAAGTTGCAATACCATAAAAGAAAAATTAATGTTCGTAGCAAAGGAAATATCGTTTATATACTAAGTGTTTTATTAATAAACATTTGTGCCCAATAATGGAAAGATTTACGCTTCATTTTATCGCATTCTTTCTCAAGTTGCCACTTTCACGTACGTGTGCTAATAGCACTGAGCCAGAAGAACACAGACCAAGACGAACAAATAATCAATTTTAACTTGTTTTTTTTTTTCTAAAGTCAGCACATGTGTTCTTTTTTCTTATTCGTGAACGATCTATCACAAATGTCTTCCAGCTGCTAAAAACTAATTCCCATTTGGGTGTGGTTTTTTGGGCAGGCATGTGATCAAGTCTGATATGTACAAAAGTGGCCGAAGTTGCCTTTGCTTGTAATACACGTAATATACAAAATCAGCTGCACGAGGATTGAGTTGTATCATCCATCGCACAGGAAACCGATGATTCACGCATTCGTCAGTATTGGTTTGTTTTTATCTGTGAATTATGGTCAAATTGTGACCTTATCGAATCGGGTTATCTGTACACGGGGAACGCTAGTCTGTGACGTCTAATTAGCAAGTTTTGTGTACATTTTTTCGTGTTTTTGTAGAATATACATAAAGAAGACCTCCCACGTTGTTCGAGTTCGAAGACAATCGCTTTTTTGCTTTATTACACGTTAACATCTGATGTACAAGCGGTATTTGCCAGTTTGGAGCGATATTCGTTAGCTTTGGAGATGAGTATGGTGCGATATTTGATTTGATCCTAAACAGTGTCCAGATTTTCGATCACGATCGAGCGATCGTATCCGGGCAAAGGTGCTTCATGGCGTACACCGTTGTTGATGGCGATGTATCGTGCCTCACCATCGCTAGAACCCTCCCCTGTCGGTACGCTGGCCATTCGCAAATAATCTGACGATAGCAGATCCTGTCCTGTGAGCACTACTGGTTCAGCGTTCCAGTTGTTAAGCTCGTTCGAAACAACCGGTGGCACTAACATCGTTAATCCCTCAGTTCCTGGAGCAGGTTCTAGATTTTCCAGTACAACTGAATGATCGTAACCTGGTAAGGGAGCCTCATGACGTGCGCCCAGATTTACGGCGACATATTTCGCTGCATCGGATGATTCCGATGCGCTGCTGGAAGCTGATGAGGATGCCGATGAATGTTCGGAGGTAGCTGGTAGACCGTAAGTCAGTGCCGGAACACCATATACCGGGGCAGGAACAACAACGGGGGCCGGTGCTGGGACAGGTACTGGAGCTGGTGGAGCTACTACGGTAGTCACCGTATGATGTTCTTCTACTTCGTGCGGTAGATCCAGCACGGCTACCGGAGGAGCCACAGCTGCTGGGTAAGGAGCAGCAGAAGGAGCAAATTTGCGGTACACCTCTACGACTCCGCCTGGCGTAAATTTAGCAAGCCACGGATGTTGCAGCAAAGGAGTCTTAAGAAGAGCACCGACAGTGCTAGCAAGCTTTGCATGAAGGGATGGAGTAGCGGCAACAACGGGATGCGGTGCCACGACCGGAGTGTAGACGACGGCATGAGTGACTGTTTTGGGTTGCTGATGCTTTGCGACTAGTTTTTTCACCACATGCTTTGTGACCAAAAGTGGGCTCGCCGTACAGAGTGAGGCCACCAATGCCACGGAAATCACGAGACTAAATGTGATCTGTAAAATAAGGAGTTAAAGAACAAAGTTATTTTGACGAAATATTTTTCTAAAAGTTTATTATAATTACCTTCATACTGGTGATGGATGGTTTTTGGTAAGAATAGCAATCTTCCCTATTTGCTCTGCTATTGATTGCAATGCATTCAATAGGAGAATCCAATGTCTTGTGTATCCCAAAACTCCCAAACTGTCGCTATTTAAATGGATCATGCGTTTTGGTCCAAACTCCCACCAACTTCTCCAAACAAACATGATCTTTTATGTCGTCGATCGGAAACCTGATATTTCCATCCGAAGGTGTAGGTTACGCGTTGACCTCTAGGGGGAGATGTATGAAATATTTCGCCCAATTCCCGAACAATCTCAAATCGATCATGCTGTCATTTCCATTACTTGTACGGTGCGAATCTATTTCCGCTTTGGGCTATATATTGTAACGATGCATCGTTGCAAAACCATCCCAGTGACCACGATTCCCTTGATATCGACCGGGTCATCACCTGTCTACCATTTGCCACCCAGCCAGTGCCCGGGCCGGTCTCATTGGTGACGTGACTGTAGGTCGTTCCCTTGAATGCGAGAAAACGATCAACCCCCGTTAATGGACTTTGCAAGCAGCAGGTTGGTTGGTAGGTAGCTGGTTGGTCGTTGGTGTTAGATAATTGTGCAAAATTGCATACCATGTGAACTTGGCGTCCTTGTCGTACGGGAGTTTCGTGGTAGATATGATTCGGTTGTTGTTTTCATTTCACCAGCACCAGAACAGTTGTGTTTCGAAGAGCGGAATGTTTGCACGCGCTGTACATAGTAGCAGCGGCAATAATTGTAGCCTTTTTAATTTTGGAACTTATTTGCTTTCTTTCTCTATGTCTGTACATTGTTTACTTTTTATTGCTCCCTGACAGGAACATTTTCATATATCTTTCGATCTTTCTAAATAGCAAAAGGAAAAGCAAATAATTATGCATTCGGTATGGTCACCCGGGGAAGACTGATGTAATGATAAAAGTTAAAAATTGCTATCATTATGTTTATGAGTTGAAAAATAAGGCCCTCAAAACATAGCAAAAAGAGGTGGGTTGCATGTTAAGATGAGGGGCGGAAAACAGAACAGTATTTGCGATTATTGACCCACGGTGGTATGTTTATTTGTTTGGTATTCTCTTCGCTTCCTAAATATAATTGCATACAAAAGTACATTACGGAAATTGAATTTTTATTTAATGTAGTAATGATTTCGTGGAATTCCCGATTTGTTGGTTTCGTGTAAAGAACGGCCCCCTGCCTTTTTACACTGGCCAGGTGATTCATCCATGCATTCGACGCTAAGAAAAATGGAAAGCCGCAATAGTATCATGCGACCTTTTAGCTCAAAAACCCGTCATCCAACTGATGCCAACAAATACTTTACCGGTGATACATTGAACGAAACACTAACATGCGTTAAAAGCTTATGCGCCACAATGTTTCGGCGATTATTGGTGGAATGTGTTGCGTTTTTTTTGCACCCGAAAAGTCAGCATTACTTTTGCGGTGCTTGAGCCTCAGCACACATGAGAAGAAAAATCACTGAACGCGTTTCTTCGCAAATATAAACGCGCCTGTAGAAGTCCCAATTAACGCGTTTTGTTTTTGTCTATGTCCTCTGTCTTGTGTCAGTAGAGGACTCTCTGTTGTGTCGACCTGTGTACCGCACCTGCCGGTAGTAAGGATTGCATTTGGTTGCGACGCACTGCTCATTGCTTTTTGGGGTGAAAAATCTATTATTATCAGATACAACACAAAACATAAAAAAACAAGGAAACCACACCCCGTGTCATGATAGGTGAATTGGAACGTTTTTGTGCTTCGCCACAAACCCACCTGTTAGGGCTGCTCTATCTTTCTACTGTCAGGTCGTCATATCTTCTCTTAGTAGTCAATAAGAAGGTTTGCGTTGAATATACAGCTGGTGAAATTTACCCTTACAATGATTTTTTTTGCATTCGCACATTCGTTTATCAAAATTTGCAAATTTTTAACAGTTTATTTGGCATTGATATTATTTAGAAGTATTTAGACGATGCACTTTGAGGCGCTTTTGCATCTCGCGCTTGTAATACATCATAATGATGAATGATCACAATTCATTTCATTACAAATATTACATTATAAATGAAATCCAATGAAACATAACCGGGAACGTGACGGGAAAATCCACATATAAATGTAAATTCCTATATTGCTTGTAATCAATCAGGATAAATTATGGTGCAACATTTTAAACATTACTTTTGACCATAATTTCTATGCATTGTTGTCCATAGTCCAAATGCAGGGGACGAACCAGGGATTTATGCGATAAACGTCGCCGGTTCCACACCATAGGATCGGGTATAAAATCTCATCTGGATTGTCCCTCGTAGCAAGACCTTTTTGTTTGTTTTTTTTCATTCGTGAAATGTTTGCCTATGTTTATGCTAATACTGACCAGAATCGCAATTATGGGTAGGTGTTGCAAATGTTGAAATATGTGTCGTAAAGTAGAGAGCAAGTTGCTAGGATATTTTTTTTTATTATAATGTTTAATACAAGAACATTCCATGTCTGTTTTCTAATTTGCTGGCAAGTTCTTTTGGTTAAATTGTAGTATGTGAAAATTTTGCTCATTCGCTTATGTTCAACGAGCAATCGAACGCGTTTGATTGTGGTTTCTGTCGGGAAGTTTTGCTGTGTAAAAGCAACATTAAAAAAAACTACCTCCATTAACCTCTTACGAGCGCATACGACCGCTAGAATGTGTAAGTGCATTGAGTGCATCCACCGCATTGTGCCGCTTGCAATTCGTTTGCGGTGTGCAGTTGTTGTGGCTGGGTCCGAATGGTGGACTTTGTGCTCTGGCGTCGTTGATCGCATACAGCATCACCAGCCGATCTCGTGCATCCCGAACTACAACAGCTTACTGCGCTTCCGCGCTCTCTACGTGTACCTTTCCGTTGCGTTCCGCTGGCAAAAATGCAAGCGCAGATTTGCATCTTAATCGACCACAGAGACACTTGGACGACGGGTTTTAACAGAGTGCGCTCGATCGGCAAACGACTCGACGTGACACCACCGCGCTTGAGAGCCGTTTGTGTGGTAGCGTCGAGTCTAGGGTTTTGTTCAACTTGGCGCGTAAAAGTATACAGGGTTTCGCAATAGATATGTTAAAGCCAATACACAATACACAATAGAACGATTAACACTAGAAGTAATATGCGTTTTAAGAGTTTTTAGTTCGTGGTTAATTTTTAAACTATTTCGAACAGTTGGAGTATATGTTATTGTTTAATGGAAATCGTACTATAGAATATAAATATAAAATTCATAATTCAACTACCTTAATATTGTTTAACCACAAAAAATTATGTGACGAAAATTAAGCGTTCCATTGACAATGACTGGCACGGTCCATCTAGTGTTAACGCAGCAATTGATATTGAAACACATCCACAGTTTAGTGAATGTCAAATCTATCAGGCTGTTTACACATAAGCGGGTTGAGAAGTTGAGATAAAAAATCATTTGTTTTACGAAGTTGCAAACAAATCGTATTCAAAATATGAATTTCAAAAAAAAAGTTTAATAATAATAATAAGTAACAAATTACATAATTATCATCATATTTGAATTCAAAAATGTTTCAAATTACTAACAAATTTGATAACAACATTCGTATAAATCAGACGTTCACTAAACGGCGCACGCTATTCAATATCTAACTTTATCATTTCAGTCATGTTTTTGTTGTTTCATCATTAACTGCTGTGTTTATCTTATTCGTTTACATGATTCAACATAGTGTGTTCCTTTCTATTGAGGATCCCTGTAATGTAAGATAAAATGGGTCAGAAGACATAAGTTGGACGAGTATAATCCGTCTGAGTATATCCATTCGCAAACGGGGAACACAAAACAATAGCTACGAGCTAATCGAAAGCAAAACCAATACCGTCAAATGTGATCATCGTTGTTTGTCCGCAATGTCGATTGTGTATTGGGATTTAGCTCCGATGCTGTTAAGTGATTTTTGATCGATCATTCAAATCCCGCTCGCTCTAGCAAGACGGTTCACGTTGATCGCAAACGGGATAAGGGTGTGTAATACAACTGCACAGATACTACGTAAAAGCGTGAAAAGTACAGGCCATGGCAAGCAGAACATGAAAAAAAAACACACATACACAATTTCCGATCTTTAATTACCTGCTCGCGTCGCACGAATCGGTGGGATGCATCTCCGATTTTTTGGCGTTTCACTTTGGCGCGACCGTCCGAGGGATGTTCCAATTGTAATCGCTAATCGGTACCACAGTCACAGCTAGTCTATCGCATCGTTTTCGTTTGTTCGGTCGAACTGCTGTAGCACAGCTGCTTTGTGGTGTCTGGTGCATAAGGACGGATATTTTTACAAACGAACGGAACGTTTCCTTATAGAAGGATTGGTTTTATTCATCGTAAACCCCATCGTTGAATGAATAATGTGCAAATCGAATGAAAAAATGTGAACGAAATATAATATATTGGTTTTGGTGACATTTTTTCCCCATTCCCTAATAGAAGTGCTCGTGTTTGTCCAACACAAAAAGTGTGGTGATTGTTGTTTCGATCATTATTATGTAATGGCATCCGTTTGATGCACCTTTCTCAGGATGTGCGTGCACCTGGTTTAGAGGAAGGGTGCTGATCAAGAAAAAAGGTGCTAACGTACTAATGGGAAGCTGTCGATAAGCATTACCATAGTTCATAAATCGATCTGCGGTGATCTGCAATAATATTAGAACGATCTTCAATCATCATGCTCAACACAATGGCAGGCGACGAAACGATCGAAGATGTGTAAGTATTGGTAAAGGAATGTTTTAAATAAATAAAAAAAAAGCAGCAAAAGATAGACCGTGCTATGATTGTATCTTCGGGTGGTGAAAATAGCATCGATTACACGACAGCAGGAAGGAATGCGCGTCTTTCTGTAACACGGTGAAGCATCCGTTTGCCAAAATAGCACCTATGTATATCCGTTCAATGCGTCGGTTCATGTTTTCAGCGTACTCGGTCGGTTTAATTATTAAACCGAGCCATACGATCTGTTTGAGCTGTTTGCTGGGATAAAACCGCTACATTCCGTACTACGGATAAATCGCAAACATTCAGCAAACGGTTTTTGTTTTGTTGGTGCTGAAATAATTGCATTATTGCGGGTAAGGGGTGCGGACGCTAGACGGTATTCTTTGCCGCGAAATCTTTGTCGTTTGATGTTGAAACGTTGACTTGATAAAAATTGACCTCGAATTACGCAAAAAAAAACAACAACTCTCAATTCCCAATGGGAAATTCGTTACAATAGCGCGCGCGTGCGAGAACGGCAGCAGATTGTCTGCGGAAGACAAAACAGAATCGCGGCTGTGATGAATACGCGTTCGTGTGTGATTTGAGTTTTGTTTTTGGGGTGGAAAATGAGCGGAAACACTGGCCCCCCGAGTCGGTCGGTCGCTAATTTTATCGCACGTGAATCTGCAGGGGCTGAACAGTAAGGCCGGTCTGAAATATTGTGTATCTACTTTATGTACGCTGTACAGTTTTTCTTTCGCTGCCTGATTCACGAAACCACTGTCGTCTGTTTGGCTAGTAAATCAGCCGAACGCGGCAGCAGCCAGCAACAGCAGATTTTGAAGCGAATCAAATTTGGATCCGTTCCTAGAAACTTGATCACACCTGCATTGTGGGATTTGACTGGGTTTTTTTAATTAGCATTTTTTGTAGAAATATTAATGAAAACGGTGAAAAAGTGTTCTTATTACTGTATGAAATTTTTTACAATTTGGTGATGCAAATTTCCATCTAAAATTGTGCGGAAAGCCAAGAATGTTTCATTATTACTGATGTATTATTGTAGTGTAATTTTGAGGGGTGATCGATGAATGATAAGCATGATAAAATTTGCATTAACATACACTGAAACTTTGGAAGGGGTGTATGCTGATTACAAAGTAATTTCTCCTAGCTTAGATTGATTACAACAGCAAGACGATAATGAGTTAAAGCCCATTCGGTGCAAAAGATAATTTTTCCAACTATCACTAATCAACGATTGTGTGCAGTGAAGTAACAACATATCAGGGAGCAGTTGTAAAGTGTAACCATTATTAAGCGATTGTAATTGTTGGCACGATACACAATCATGCAATAATGACTCCATGCTTTCATGCTACAAGGAAGTTTTCGTACATTGATGAAATTCGTCAAGGATAACGTTTCCATGTTGCCATAACCTGCAATGCTGAAAGATGGCGACAACAAATGGATCAAAGTGTGAAGAGCGCGCGTGTGCAAGAGAACGAGTGGCGGGGATGGAAACAGTTGGGGTTGAATGGTTGGCCGCATAAAAAGCTAAAACTTGTTAACGATTTACCCCTTGAATGTTACGAACGGCACATATCGGTCGCCGGAAGGCAGGACGTGCGGTTTCGAACAGTCAATTACGTCAATGGAATTGTAGTGTGCAAATGCGTGTACCCCCTTTTTCCAGCGTGTTTAAGGCGTAGTTCTGAGGAAAAGTTAGCACGGTTAGTAGCACGATACACTGCGAACTACAGGGGAGAAATGATTCAAAATGTTACAAAGGGGAAGGTTTATATTAAAGAACATTGGGCATACTATTTCTTGGAATTGGGAGGCTAATATTTTATTAAACATAATAATATAATAATGAAGCAAAATTGTAACTTCAGCAACATTAATCTTCTCTTTGAAACAACTTCGAAACGACTATAAACATTAGCCAAATGAAGTATCATTTGAAATTAAATATCTTTCCACTTTTTGATATCATTTAATCAAATTTAATGCATTGTTACCTGCCTTCATGAACTAAATTGTGGTACTCGATTGTAATATTTTTTAGTATTGTTTTTTAACGAAACTCTGACTTCAAATGACTTTTTATGGAGATAAACATTTCACCTGCCCTAACTTTTTCTGTATGTTTTTTGACGTTTGGCGGGTTATCTACTGGCTTTACATACAAAAGACCATGTGAAAATTATCATGTGGACAGTTTAGATTGTTTTGCTAACAAAAATTTCGATCAGCTGCTCGAGAAATGCTAAAACAAAGCATGTTTTAGCAGGTTTAACCGAGGTCTGTTTGACCATGTTTCCTATATTTTGGAAATGTTAACAATCTTTCCATAAATGTTTGTTTCAAATATTCATGTTCCGAGGCAGACATAACTTGGTTTTACTTCAACACTCAAATTTGCTCGACTGACTAATTTGACAGATACTGACTTCAATTTAATCTTCATTGCTTAAAGTGTGGTAGGCCCCTGTACTGGTTATCTAGTCTTCGAAAAGGTTTTTTTTTGTTTAGGAAAACACATCGAAAATATGCATTTCCACATGGCGATGCGTTTGCTTCTTGGGCTTTAATTTTGTCATTTGTCTTCATGTTGATGTGAAATTCAGAAAAAAAAAATTGGATTTGTTTTTTTGATTCATTAACAAAATGGTAACAGTAGATCAAATTAAAGTTACAAAAAGTTAGGTTTTGTTTTTCGAGATTTGAGTTCAAAAACTTTTCGCCTATTTCTCCCCAGCAATGTTATCGTCCAACAGTTTCTTTAATTTATTCAATACTTGGAAGTGAAATTGAAGACTGCTTGTCGTTGATTTTATAAAATGTTTATCACTCTTTATTACAACAAATCTTATACTTCGGAACAACTCGACAAACGTCAATCGTCATCCAATTATCATGCCAAACCATGTAGAGACCCGTCGTAAGCAGTGCAATCACTCAGCAGCTGCGGGTTGCCGCACTTTAAAGTGCACAACTTACAAACACACCGGATAGAGACGGCCTTGCATATCGTGTGCGTTGTTGCAATCTCGGCTTGTTGATGATGATGAGCTGTGTGCAAGTGTGTGTCCTGTAAGTCTATCCAGAAGTAGAAAGAAGGTGGAACAAATTAGAATGACATATAACGGCGTCGGCAGTAGTAGCCGGCATTGGCACGCGTCGTACTTATTGGTGTGGAATCAAAGTGGAAGCGCGATTCCTTCACGACTAACGTCACGGTCTAACTGTTGTTGATGTTGTGGCTGGGAGATGGATGTATAAATCGGTGTATGTATGTGGAAAATGTTCTTGAGTTCCTGAGAAGCTGAAAGAATAGTGTGCAAGTACATGCGCTTTTTAATGTAGGTAGAAATGTATACGTCTCGTGCTGCCCGAATGCGTATTATGAAGTTTCAATCGAGGAGGATGATGGAATTGATTGAGAAGATTGAGTGATCTTGCGATATTTTATTATTTTTCTCTTAATTCTTTAGAGTAGGTATAGAAAAAAAACGATAGGTTGACTGACAAGTCAGACCTCAACATCATTCGTTTGCTTTTTACTTGTAAATAGAGGGATGAGCCAAATATATATGCTAGAGCGAATTCTTTAAACTGAATCTCGCAAACGAATAAGACGGTAAAAGGATAAAAAAACTGTACCGAATTGGATGTTAAATCGTGTGTACAATTGATTGAATATCATCAGATAATTCAGTAAAGTTGATTGTGTTTCAGTATTAACTGTTGCATTTACGTTATTCGTTTACGCGATTCACGCTGAGTTCGTTCTAGTCAATCTATTGATAAATTCTGTATTTTTTTATTATCTGTTATATATATTCTTATTGTTTTTTTGTTTCTGCTTTCAAATTAAAATTTTCAATTAAAATTAAAAATGTAACACTCAGTTATTAGTTATTAGATTACGAGACTTTTCGTTACACCGTTAATGATTCGATGTCGAAGAGATAATTGTAAACCAAACTCCCGAACGTATTTAAGTTTTCTTCTTAAAGTTTCTTTTAAAGTTCTGTCGGCAGGAATAAATATTAGAAAATAAATGTACGTTTTAGTACAGTTTACTTGCCTAGGCTCCAATTGCTCTTCGCTATGCATGGTACATGATGAACGATTAAATCACGCTTGAGAAATAAAATCATATGTTTTCTAAACAAACTATGCTTGACAGGTAATCGCTCGTAAAACCTTGCCTAACGAGCAACATTTATGATGTCGTATTTATGCACCAAACTGCTCACGGGAATTTGTGGTTACACGCGGGGTTTGTACAGCACTGCGGCAACCTCTTCGGAAACATTCGAAACCGTTTCGCTTTTCTTGGATGGACGTCTGTCCACTGTCTGCTACCGTTACTTCGATTCATCAGTAAAACTGTTTGCAAAAAAAAAAACGAAACTAAGAAGCACATTGAGGAAGGCGAGAGATTGTACGTCTGGACGTGTATGGTTTGTCGTGTTGGTTGTTGCCCACGGTTTTATGCAGTCTATTCTTCAGTTTGTTTTGCTTCTCTCTGGATCATGCACATTCGAATGCAGTATTCACTGGTGTGTGCAACGTATGCTGCGACGCTTGATGGTGGCGTTCGCTCGTCAGGACCATAAGATTATGATGGAGCCGTTTCCTTTAAGTGCTTTATAAATATATTAAGCACAGCGGTTGGTGATGCTGTGGCGTGTGCGATACTTTTTCTGTCTTTCGTTCGCTGTTCGCCTTGATGTGTGTGTTTGTGGCTGTTGCGTTAGGTTATGTCTGAAAATGTGGCCCTGGAATCTCGGACATATCATCTTCCACTCCCTGACGCTATAACTCCCTCAATTTCGGGACGGAAGCATGAGTCGTAAATTTCTCTCCATTCCCTGACACACAGCTTCTTCGGCGGAAGGAAGCGAAATATACATTCAACCCTCCACTCCGTATCATAAGCTGACTGCCGGAAGCAATCGCAGCAAATTGCTTCATCGTAAGATCATTTCGTCGTGTTGCATTATTTGGCGTGAAGGAGGAATCCGCACAGCTCACTTTAATTCACTCTTTATTGTGGACGATCTTATCGTTACTGTTTTCCTTTTCCCCGGTGGGCACGCATTTGTTTTGAGATTTCAGTGCACTTTAAATTTCTTCAGCCGAGGTTGATGGTTTGTAGTCTTAGATCCACGAGCGTGGCGTCATTACATAATTTAATAACGAGCAGCTAGTAAATGTGTCCAACATTAGTAGCCAGGTTATGTGTACTTTTGTCCATTTGGGTAAAGCAGAGGAGCAAACGCGTATGTTTATATTATTTTCCGTGCGTGTATCGACTCCTCGATCGTGTTGCGGTATCTTTCCGTCTTCGGGCGTTTAAAGACGTCTAAAAATGGAAAAACATTTAGACAGTGTGTATTTTTGCGCTCAGAATAAGGAAAAAACGATCATTCGAATAAGGAGAAAGGAGAATGTACATCGATGAATAAAGTCAGACAAAAAAAAACAGGGGGAGAGAACGAAAAACCTCAACACTTGGAATGGTTGTGGTCGCCAGGCTGTCGGCAATTCGGGCGCGTGTCCTCGTTCTGCTGCTGCGCAGCGTCCAGGATGGGGTTGAAGCGGCATCCCTCACCTCGAGCGATCTACCTTATCTCCGCGCCCAACACCTGTTTATCAGACTCAGAAGTAACTGTGTTATGTCCCATCGACGCGATCCGTTAGGTGCGTGCATTTATGTTACTGCAGTGCTCAAGTACTCCCTGCTCCACCAGTGGAGTGGAGCGTAAAATGGAACGCAAGGCGAGCATATGATTTGTCGTTTCCACTCCACCCTCATTTACCGGCTACCGTCACTGGTCGCACACCCGAGTGCAGCAAGCCAGTTGCATGCCGTGGTCATCATGATCGTATCATTTATGGTCGATTATTATGCCCGCAGCTTCTAAACCCCTGGTCGGTGTGGTCCCATTGGCTGCTTCGCTGGTGCCACGCGACCACGATACGATGCGACAGGCACATTTTGTGGTCTAATGTTCCCATTTGTCCATGCACTTACGTGACACGATAAAGGCATCATTTAGTGTCGGTGCTTAAGATGCGATGATTTTTTAATGATAACATGTACGATCATGCGAGCAAATGGATTAAATTTACGAAGTGAGGATTAGATTATGTTTATGATGTTTTGCTATACTCAACACGTTTATTTTATGGTTGTTTTATTTTTATGAATGAGTTTTTCGTTTTTTGGAATGCCTTTCAAACAAGCGATCAGGTATGAATTTATTCATCAAATGTATGCATCTAAATTACTACAATTTTCATGCGTATCGATCATTTGTAAGATACCGTATAAATAGCAAGTGATTTTGTTGTTTTGGAGGCGTGCTCAACATAAGCGATTGCATCCGATGAAACCAGAACTGCAACACCGAACATGCTGCTCAAGTACCTGCTATCAGGGCGCATTCCTGCTCTGACCTGTTTTTATTGGCGCCTGGTCCAAAAACAGAAACTGCACAAATCCACCTTCTCGATATACATTCCACCCTTCGAAAGACCCGAGCGAAGCGCTTTCCCGCTTTGCTGCTCGGTGCACGAGCGACTCAAGCTTCAAACGGTCAAAACGGGTAGCTCTTGGCAAGGAGACGATCGATCATTGTAGTCGTTCCATTTCTTGGTGCATCTTTCATCGCAACAAAAGTGTTCGGTGTCGTACAGATGGTACGCCAAGGTGCGTGCGTGATACAATGAGACTGTTCATCGGCGCCAGATAATTGATCTGGAGTTAATTTGTTCCGGATTAGGAAGCAATATCGAAAAATTGCGCACTGTTGATACTGGTATCTGTTGAACTTGCCTTTCCAATCACAGTTACTTAGTTACACGCATGATTCGATGAATACGGATAAAACACATAAAGGCATCATTGAATGGTTGGAATCAAAATAAATTCTTGGTGGTAATAAGCACTCTCCTGGATCGTAAAGGTGATCATCGGTAGCCATTTATGTTATTTTGCAAGCAAAGATATTCCTTCCAAAAATGAGTTATATGAGTTGCTGATGGTTGTATTAAAGGAAATTGATTTACACTGGGATGTTCTCTCTCGTTTGTAGGGACATCATCCGCATGAGTTTTGATAGGGAATATAGGGATCATTCTCATTGTCAAACGTCTTCTCAAACGTCACGAAAATGTCACTTGAGTATTATGATTTTCCGTTTTTCTTCCCGTTTGGCATGATCAGACGTTTCAAAATCGATGGCAGATTGATGTCAAACGGAATGTCAAACATTTGCATTACCTGAGCCAAACGGTAACGCCGTTAGACAGAAAATTTTCCCTTAGTAAAGTGTAATGGAAAGTTAAATTTTCAGTTAGAATTTACTATAAAAAGTGAATATCAAAGTTGTTTTGTTCTTTTGTAACTGATTCTCTCTCTCTTCTTGGCTTTAACGACCTTACAGGTCACGCCGGCCATTTCTGCCTTACTAGACTTATTTTACCACGTAGCCGGATAGTCACTCCTTGCTACGGGAGGGCGGTCCGGATGGGATTTGAACCCGGTCCGGCCGAGTGGACTGGCGCCGTTTATCACATGCGCCACCGGGCCGCCCTCGGTGAACGAAACGAAACGAAACAATAAATAATTTAAAATTTCAAGCAGCAACTACAAATGCCTACGCAGGAACAGCGTGCTTTCGGTGATGAAAGCAAAAAAATTAGCTCAATCATGCTAAATCAGACAAGGGATTTCGACTTCGCAAACACTGTGAAACAACTCTACAAACAGTTCGGAGCCCGTGAATCCGCCGTGTTCAAACGGTTAAAGAATTTGCAACTGGAGAAAGAGCCACGAGTATAGAGTGTACGCTTGCCGTGTAAATAAAAAAGTAATATCATTTTGGGCAAAACGCAACGCATTGCATCAAGTACCGCCTTGTAACCGTCTGGTCTATGAAAAAAGTTTGCCAAACAAAAGTGATGTGGCCTATGAAAAGAGTTTGTCAAACCAATTTAGAGATGTCAAATTTAATTCTGTTGTTTACAAAATGATTCGAAAAAAATGGAACAATATTGTTAAAAGTATAAAGAAGAGTGTTCAATCTAATTACAATCCAGTCTGGTGTTTTCTACGTCCATTTTTGATTCGATAGCACTAGTCGTAACACAACGGCTATGAAAAACAAAACTATTCTTTACAGAGCTGTCGTATAATAGAAGCGTGGCGATACCAAGGTGATGAAATAAGGTGTGTTCGGCAAACAATTTATTTTGTTTGGCGTAGTTTGTCAACCAGAATTTTGACAGTTCGGCATACGATTTGACGTTAAAAGTGTAGCAAACTTTTTCATAGACTAGCCGGTAACGGGTGGCAGAAATGCAAATTTGCTTCCCGTTTGGTTAGAGTCTTTTCGACGGGAAGTTTTCCGTTTGTCACTCAGAATGAACGCTTATGTGCACTAATAGATTGATGGTGTGATTTTACTAATTAACAATTATTTTTCATTTAAATTTGTTTACTAACTCGCGTTTTTGTGTTAAATATGAAGCTAAACGAATTCTTGTTGTTCTCGCTACGTATCAATAATATGTTAATATAAGTCACGGTTGATTTTTTAAATGAAACTTGTTTTATGGGCAAATACTCTCGAAAGATTTGTCAATATTTTAAGACCTATGAATATTTTTTGTAAATAATAAAATCAGCAAAGGAATTTCTTCATATGATCAACTAATTTGTTAATACCGTTATATTGAAGTAAAGTGACGAACGTATCAGAAACGAACGAATTCTATTACTTCGTTTAAATCGCTTTTTTATAACTCATTTAGGTATGGTCATTTTAGGTATGGTGTTGGTAACGACAAGGAAGATGTTCGTTTGCTGATCACGTAGGAGTAAATTAATTTCTGCTGTTGAACTGCTGTCGTTCTGATAAGGGTGTCAGCTTTTATCAAAATGCATTTCATGCATTTTCTTTTTTGGTGAAAACACATCGAACTGAAAAGTTTCCAACAGTTTAAGGATGGTCTGCTCCTTTCTCTTTTACATCACACCTTATTCGTTTCTATTGGAATTGGTTTGATTTATTGAATATTTTCGATATATTCATGCTTGCATATGTATGCTGTACTTATACGAAAATAAAAAGGCGATCGTCTACCACCGTCGAAGATGACGAACTTCGTTTTTTAGTGCGAATACGTGCACTTGCATGCAGTCCTCAACAATATCATTGACCTCATCTCTTGCGGACGCTGGCCAACAGGGCAACGAGTTGCATCTTTAGCGCCATGCGCCTTGTCGTTTATGACTGACTGGCTGGGTTGGTTGCCACGGCATAATGTTTGTGACATCGCTGTGTTTGCCGGGCCAGTGTCGCCAGTAATATGTTTTGCCAGTATGACACTCTCGTTACTCCACCGTTCTACACGATCTACACGATGTGTTTCTGATCGTTCTTCCATTCCATCCGATTGCCTTTCCGTAGCAAATGTTGCTTTCTCTCTGATTCTATTCTGCGTTCGGTGTCCATTTTTCGCTTCGACAACATTCGTCTTTTGACGCCGTGACGTGCTGCTGGGGTGGCACAAATCGAGAGGATATGCCTCAAATGTGATGTGAACGCACGTTTTATGCACAGGCGCGCATACTGCACGGCTTGATCGCGGTAGACCTGTCGGTCTGTGGCTGTGCGTTTGTATTTTTGCGTTTTATGACGCAAAGGTGTGCAGACGGCGCAACAACGTCTGCCTTACATCGCGGGGATAGCTCGCGCACTCGATGCGTTGTCGTCTGGGATGCAACATTACGCTGCTAGAACGAAGATCACCAGTACTGTAACGTGTGTTGTTGCTTGATGGATCGATAAAATGATCGACAGACGGAGGTATGATTGCACAAGATGGAATAATAGAAAGAGTGAAATCATTCTCCGTGTTGTCATGATATGTTCATAGTTTGAATTTTTTTTCTAATGTTTTTTTTTTATGTTTTCCATTATACCATGTATCATGATAAACATAACAGACTTTATATATTTGTTTAAAACATTATTTCCATCATCTTTAGCGAGATTTTTTTATTGCATGCAACAAAGGACTTCGTATGTTTCCCTTTATGAAAGAATAGAATTTTAGAATATTTGATTAAGTAGCTCAATCATGTTTTAATAGACAAAAAAAAACAATCTCAATTTATATTTACTAAAATGAACGCCTATCGACCGTATTCGCGCCTCACTGTGCAGTACTCTTTAGGACGTCTGAATGCTCCCTGGAGAGATCCTCTACTAAAGAAATGCATTTTTATGTGGCAGAAAATCGAAACAAGTCTAGAATGAAACTCATTGCAACTTTACCACAGTACGCTGCGTTGCTTCCATATTCGATCACGATCCTAGATCTATTTTTTCTTCCCACTTCTTCCCACATACGTATAAGGTGGGATCACAATTGAGTGCAAATCGATCATGAATCACAGATAAAGCAGCTTCGAACTTCATCGGGACGAAAGCGAATGATCATTTCCTCGCTTGTATTCTGGCACATATGCTGATGGGATTGCGTCGATCGTGCACACTGCAAAGGTGAACAGAATGGTGTTTTTCTAACACAGATCCGTCCAACCATTAGCGCACACTGCCGCCAGTGCCTTATAATGTTTTGTAGCATTTAGCTATTGCAAACAGTGTGTGTGTATCTTTTTTTGCATGTAACCCTTTGCCTTTATGGTAGCCAGTCTGCGATCTGGGATTGAGAGCTGTTCGCAATATGATGATTATTGCTCTTACTATGCTCTCGTGCATAGGGGAAACCTCTTCCCACACGAAAATTCAAAGTGCAAAAACGATTCAGCATGGCATATGATAAACACGAAGGCGGACAGCAGCAGCAGCACAACCGAACCCCTTCAGCTGTGATCGTGTAGATTTGTTTCAACTTTTCAACCTATGCTCTGCGCTCCTATGCTCGCTGAGAAATAAGTCGAATTGAAAAATATTACGCTTTGCGCATTGGCCGTAACTGATTTTGTTGATACATATTTTGTAAATCAACGAGGAGGATTCTGAATGCAAAGGAGTATCTGAAGTTATATATCAACGTAATCCGTTCATGTTTTGATTTTGATGGAGCCGAAGTTGTGGGGGCCATGTTTGGTTAATATTCCAGTACACTATTGTTCTTTTTAGTCACGAGTCTCAGTTTTTTTTTGTTATATAGAGCCCTGCTTGCGAATCTATAAATTGAATTATCCTTTTAAGAGGTTATGAAGCTTGTTATGAGTATGATTACTTAATTAAATATATTAATAGTTTCATTAGGACTGTAAATTATACACAAATTTTTACTTCATTGAAATCTATGATTCTATGGTAGGTTTTAAAAATTCAATTGAATAATACAGTGCGTAACATAAATATATAAACTTTTTTGATGTATGACAATCAATTGAAATTATTATTAAACGTCATTTATGAACTTACAAAATGTACAAAGAAATAAAAGGGAAATCTGGAGTTAAAAAATAGCTATGAAACCGAATAGTACAGATGTGTGCGTGTTAAGGAAATATAGTTTAATCCTTTTATTGTTTAAGTTATCAAATTTATTTTTCTTAAAATTTTTGTTCTTTTCTAAAAAAACATTTATTTGTACAATTTCGCTACACACTATGATCAGCCAACGAGGTTCCTTGTTTGATTTTAATGTACTTTAAATTGGGATTACTAAATAGTGCGAAGAAATCTAATAACTCATTAAAAATTTCAAATATGTAGTACATAATAATATATTAAAATTTTTTTGTTTGATTATTCGGCTATTTAATAAACCTCTATGCGTACACAGCATGGTAATCTGCTATGCTAATGCAGATTAAAAAGAATTGTCAGAAGTGCAAATATTGGCGTGTTAAAATAGAAATTCTTCCAACACGAATCACAAATGCTTCGCGAACAGTGTTTTGATCGGACCGGAAATTCCTTTACCTTGACGCGCTTGACGATACTAACGGGATTGCCGCGGTTTTAATCTCGCACCTATCGCGCTTTTATAAGCCTTGGGTTATGATCGTCAGTTTCACGCACAGCACATACACTCCGTTAGACGAGGGAAATCATATAACACCACCATTGATGAAAATTATGAGAGTGACACCAATGTGAACGTTGACTCTTCGTTGCAGAATCTCTTATAAGGTAAAACTGACCGATCGATCTAATTGGGTGGGAAATGAAGGGAAGAGTAGTACCCTTCTTGTAAAGTGTGCATTTTATTTCCTTTTTTTGCGTGTTCGAACGGAACCACCGATGGACGTATGGACGGTTTTCCGTTATGAACCATAGACTCGTCAGGATCGGTGCTTAAACATGAAACACAAGAACGCCAACAGGGAGCGTCCCTGTCCCAACCCGTAACGTCAACCTAAGGAGAAAATGCTAGGGTTCTTCCAAGTGTCCCATGATCCATGTATTTTATGCTGTTACGTTCGCGTGATCGATCGTACGCGACCCGCGTTCGATCGCGTTTAGATGGGCGAATCGAGGAGTGAGAGTAAAGTCGCGAAAGAAAGCGCCTAGTGCAGTGCGTTCGCTATGAAGAAACCGGGTAGAACGAACGTGAAGGAGAAACGTTCCGTTCGGTTTATGTGTTGTTTACCGTACGGCGAAGAAATCGAAACGACGACTAAGAGACGAGCGTGCGACGATGTTTGTTTCTCAGTTGCGCGCAGCGTTTAACGCCAATCAGTTCTCGATTCGATCGCGTTGCGTAAACGTCGCGTTTTCCGTTGCTTTCCGTGTGCCCGCTCATCGTTCGCTGGTCAGAAGTTGTGGATGATGTGTTGCTTTTTTTCTTGTGTGAAAATTTACCAACAAAAATGAATTTATCTCTGTTTTGTTAGATATCTTACCTGAACGCCATTACACCAACGGATTTTAAAGTGCGTTTACTTTTATCCAGCCTACACGAGCCGCTCTCAAGGATCGACATTAAATTGCCAAGAAATGGATTTCAATTGAAGTTCAATCAATTCACGATCGAACGAAGCAAAAAGGTTTTCAGTGGTTGTGTGTGATGGTGAAGTGGAGCAAAACTCTGGAATCGCTTTTCCGTTAATGGAATTGCATGTGAATTTTCAATTGATGGTTGAAGACTGAGGAGGAAAAACACACAAATGCTCTGATTAGTTTCGCGAATCCATGTTCAGTAAGATGCGAAAAACAAAACGCGAAACGTGTTAGTGTTCGATATTGCGAAATCGATTAGCGGTTCTCCACCTTCGGCGTGTAATAAGCGCAAATGGGGTTGGAGAGAACAAAAAAAAACCTAACGCATGCTTTGGAGATGATGACGATCAGGTTGATGATGATGATGGTGGTGTCGATCGGTGAAGAATGAGCGTTCATTTTCTTCTCTCGCTTCTTGAATTCGATACGTGGTGTGTATCTTTGGGGTGACGGCGGGCGCGGTATCGTTGGCGTTGGAGGAGGTGGTGGTAACTCTGGCGCCAACGCACTGCCAGTCGGCGTTGGGGTTGTGCGCGCGGTATCGATCATCAATGTTTGATTCTGATGCCGTTCTTTCCTTTCCATTCTCTTTCTCCAACCTCCGCCCATCGTGATTGGGCTCGTGATCCGTGATTTTCCAACGCTACTCCAACACGGTTCTCCACCACGCGATCATCTTCGACCGCATCAAAACGTGATTTAGAACAGATATTCGATTCTTGAGCGCCTAGTTCTATTTCCACAACTCCACCTTGCCCCGAACACTTTACGATTCCGATTCTGTGAAAGGTAGCAATCAGTTCAGTTGTGTGTACGTACTTTGTGCATGTTTGTAGTGCGTCGTTGGAGTACAAGAGTCAAAACTTGGGTTGGACCACGACACGGGGCGGGAGTGTTGGGAAATGAAGAGTGCCAGAACCAACAGGAGAGAGCGGGTCTCTTGCTAGTGAGTCGTCGGCGTCAGCGTCTTCGCCTTGTGTACGCCGAATATTTGTTTACTTTGTGTATCGTAAACGCGGAACAGCAGCAGCAGCAACAACATAACATAACGCCGTCCTCATCATATCGAGCGTTCGTTGCGCGCGCTAGAAAGAGGTGATGAAGTTACATTGGAGGACCTGGTGGATCGCTTAGTAGTGGAGGATACGGATTTGTTTATTTTGATTGCCTTTCATATTGACATTAGATATATCTCACAAGATTGGAGGTTTTTTTTTGGAAGGAAGAAAAAAAAGAAACGGCCAACAAAAGAAACAGCAGGCGCAAAAAAAAGTGCATAAAGGATGCCAAATGGTTTACGGTGTGAAAAATACACGAAAGAGTTAACTGAACTTTCATATTTTTTTTACCGATTCGTGGACACTCCTTTGAGTCTGATTGCATGTTTGTGATAGATTCTAACCTTTTCCTAATTTTCGCATTGCAAATCGACTGTGTCAATGAACGCGGAACCGAGCAAAAGCGGTTGCTACATTTTTCTAAATCATTCATCAACCAAATCATCAGCTCATCGATCATTTCATTTCCTTCCGAAACGTTACCAACTGTGCGAAATTTCGTGCCTGTTTCCCTTATCGTCGATCGGTTTAAATTTTTCGCACATTACCGTTCCCTCTAATCGCGGTGCTTTCGCTTCAGTTTCTGCCAAAGTTCCAGTTTCAAGCAGACTTTTTTTTGTTGGGAAAGTAAATCACGATCAGTTTAGCTAATTGGAAGCAATATGCGCAAAATGCTCGCTGCTGTCCCGGGGGCACATATTTGTGGTGATACATACGACGCGATACGACGATGATTTTGAGCGGCAATAAATCATCTTCACCCTTGCACGGCTTCCATATTTCGGAATTGGTAACTGGGCTTTAAGGGGTGGAAACCGCAAATCTTGGTTCTTTATCATCACACTTGTGGGGCGGAATCGAATTGCAGCAGTGCGTGGCTGTTTAGGGAGGTTCTTTTTTTTCCTCTTCTGCTACTACTTTCCATTTGCCAGAACATCCTCTTTTTAAGAGTTCTAATGTCAATCCGTCTGTTCAGTGGCGCCATAAATTATCAGTTAAATTGTTATGCTCGTTTTTATGTGTGGAATTACAAAATCGAGAGTTAAAATCGGAAGAAGCAGCACACACAAACATGATGCAAAATTTGGCCTATATTGATTTAATATTATGTACTATTAGGAGTACAGGAAGCTATTTAATTATTTTCTTTTTGTAAATAATTTTGTTTTTTTTTTAATTTTGGCTGCAAAAATTGAACAACTTCAATGTTTATCTTAACTGTGAAAGGTCATTGGTTTACTGTCACAGTTGGAAGACTAGGGTAGCTCCAATTTGTTCCAGTAATGAGAACCAAGTGATGATAACATTCGTCGTTAATAGTCCAGCATTTGGTCAACTTTGTTTGGCAGCTTATTGACCTAGTGGATTTATTGGCAAAAACGCGGAAGAATCCATCCCAACGTTTTCACAGCTGATAACCCTGAATGTAATAAAAATTTGTTCATATTTGAAATTAAACGTTCGATTATACGTTACGATTTGTACGCGATGGTGCCTTTTAGTTGTGATGTTGTTATGGTTCTCTTTTTAATTGCGGTACAAATCTAATTACGTAGGACAAACCATTATAAAATAAAAACCTCTTCATTATAGCTAAACACACCCTAGTACTCTCGTGACGATACCGAATGTGAAATAACAAAGATGGGAAAAGCAAAAATTTTTTTGTTTTTACCAATTTTTATATCCTTGAGATAGAATGTTTACCACGAACATTTATCGTGTAAACGATACACCGTACGAATGAAGCGATAAAGTTTATGATTTTGAACCTGTGCCTTGGGGCGATGGACGACCTTTCCAAATATGATTCCGACGTTATGGTCGGAGTTTTGCATCCTCCAATATCCGGTTTGTGGTGCCTGTATCCCACGAAAATGCGTGCAAATGTTTACCAAAACATGTCATTTCATATGCTTATCATCGTATGTTAACTGTTTGATTGTCACACATTTCTTCGTGGGTTTTTTTTTTCGTTTTGGTCTAAGTTTCCAAGATGTAGCAATATATTTTTGCATATTATTTTTTTGGGGTTTTATTTTTTTAATCCAAAATTTTAGATTTTGAATATCAAAAGTACTCAATTGAAGATACAAATGTAAAGTTTAGTTTTTAGGTAGTTTCTGTTGTAATTTACTCTTCAATATTTTTGTAAAACGATTCCAACAACAAAATGTCTTCGGTTCATTTAACGGGCGCAAAGAATGTGGAATTTTTCCTGCTACCGGGTTTTTTTTCTTTAAAATTTAAAAAGAAATATAGAAACATGTTAAGCATAATCTTCACCATCATCATCATCATCAGTGAGCTCACATCATCGTTTGTGATCGGTATCGTACAGATTGAAGAAAAAAAAAACGAACTGTCCGTTCGAGGTGAAATCCAATTATCGTCGTGATGGTTCACCTCATTCTTATTCGGGATTAAAGCGAAAATTAAAAAAAAAGAAGAAACATTCCACAGGGTGGGAAATATTCTGCTGGTCGTGGAAGACACGGAAGAAAAGCAAGATCCACGATCACGTGAATAAACCTGGCGTTCCCGGTGTTCGTTGAAGAGTGGCTGAAAAGGTGTTATAAGTGATAATAATCGTACCGAGCGATAATCTAAATTTTCTCAATTTGTTTCTTTACGATTCGTACCAACCAGATGATCAGTCGTGTTCGCAATGCGTGTATAAAACTTCTGAACAGTTTGTTACATTAAATCATTTTGCTTGATTGACAAAGTAAGAAAACTTGTTGTGTTGAACGTGTTACGAGCGTTAATGTTGCGTGCTTGTGTCGTGATTTTAAGTGCTGCTGTAGTGTGATTTTAAACTAAATAATTACAAGAAAATATAATTTCTTCGAGTTTGTTGAAACGCTTCAACATTGTAAAATTTCAATGCTTCATTCACTGGATTACAACACACCGTCGGGAGCAGAAATGGCCAACTATGGGAATGGTTAGTTTTTCTTCATTCTGTAAAAGCATCAAATATTCGGCGAAACATGACTACGGCAATATCTTTGCAAGGTGTTCTTTGCTATAATTTTAACCACAAACATACAAAAACAAAAAATCGAATCATCAAATCATGTTAGTGCAAAAATTCATTATGTTCTACAGGCAAAAAAATGGACCAATGTATGCATTTTATGTTCTTTCTTTTTTTCTCTCTCTCAACACCATCAGCATAGTTATCTGCAGAAAGATCTTTTCACCGAGCCCACTTAAAATGAACAGATTTGTGTCCTTTTGCTCGGTTTATATGCATCGGTCCAGTGGCTGGAAGGAACCGTGTGTCCCGATGATGTTGATATTTATGACTGAGCTTATACATGTGTGCCACATGCGCTTGCCAGAGGGGCGCACAGAAAACAAAATGGCAAACTGTTCAACAAAACAAGTACTCGTGCTGAGAACGTACGACGCCTACGTTGTACTGTCGTTAGTGGCACAGCTTTCGAATGCGTTATATTGTTTAATGCTTCAGCTTGTGTCAAACATAAATTTTCTTGATGTATCGGTATCTCTTTCTGCATAAATATACAGGGTGATATTTCAAGACAATGGGGAACTTTTTGGAGCGTATTAGATGTATTCGATTATCCTGAGGTTCACAATACGTCGAGGTATTATATTGGTTTATCGATTTTATATTTTGTTGATAGTTTTGTTTTCATCGTTCGATAAGTATAAATATTATTGCTGGTCAGTTTTAGAAATATATGTAATAAGAAATATAGTAAAAACACTATTTGCAAAACAGAACATATTGCTGACCTCAGCATCGAAATGCCTCTTATTAAAATGTCTAACGCACTTCTACGAATGTCGATCCGAATGCATCCTATATTGCGCGCTGCTTCTGGGGTGTTTTATTGCTAGATCGCGCAGATTAGTGTGAAACAAAGTGGTGCCTTAATCTGTCCGTCAGAGCAATAAACATGAATTAATGGTTGTTCGTTTGCCACCTCCCGGTGTCCCCGATCCCCGGGGTCCGGTAAACCGGGTGGGTACGAAGGTAGATCGCGTTTTGTTCCGCACACCTGTTTGCTGGGCTTTTTTTGCCTCTGTTGGAGTGGACGTTCGCTACGCCTGAGAACGAGTTATTAATCGATATTTTACAACCCCGTCATACGCCCCGAGAGAGTAAGCAGTGCAATGCTTTTAAGCGCGTACAACGCGATATGATGTATTGAAACTTCCCACCGCAATTATTGAGTGTGTACATTTGAAGAAAAAAAAATTTCGCATTACTTGACTACAAATTTATGAATAAAGATTTAGAGATTAATATAAATAAAACAATTTTTTTAAGTTTAACTTCAATAATGTATTAAAGGGATTACAGCATACAGATTCCCAATTCATAAATACAAAAGTTACAGAATTTGATACAGCAAGACCACGTCGAATGTCAATTACCACGTGTATGCTGAACTATTAAGTGTGTGTCCTTTTTATTACAGCCTGCGATTAATGTAATAATAACGGTTTAATCACAGCATAACGTGACAATCTGAAATGTAATTAGAAACGGCAACAGCAACAACAGCAAAAATAAAGTTAATAGAGCAGGCGCGCACACAACCTTCGTTAAGGCAATAATTACTCAACTAAGCGTGCGTAACGAAAGTTCGCGCGTATCAATGCAATTTCAGCTGCAACAAATTTGTCACCTGGATTGTAGCGCAACAATTAAGTTGCATTCGGATGCAACAAATCGCGCTTGATCGTTGACCATTTCCAACTCCAAATCGGCACAAATAAGCTTCGTTTCTGTGCCAACCTTTCTGAAATGATATTTACCATCGAGCCTGAAGTGCTTTTATTGTTGGTGCATTAGAATGAATGTGTATGATTTTGCTCTATTTAATTTTTCTACTATTATTCTACATGACCTGCTCACGTCGCACGCATTGTACCTGGAACACACCTTTTAAAAAATAAATCACTAGGAAAAAATACGTGCACCAACGCACCGAAAGGCATCGTATTTGCGATAAGATAACTAATGTGACTGCTTTCTTCTCGTACGCTAGGTGTATTGCGTAATTGCACCACAAAGGTAGGCCGAGTTGCGACCTAATTTGTGTTTAATATTTTCTTTCTGTGTGCCCTGCCCCTGCGATCGTTTCGGTGATGATAGCAAAAAAAAAAAAATATCACGTTCATTTAGAACGTGGGCTGAGCGGTGTTTGATTGATATGCTTGCTAGAAATAAAAAAGGGTATTTGACGCTGGTGAAAATGTTCAACAAGCGGGTATTTTTTTTAACGAAATTAAATGATGGCAAACACTGAAACTGATCGTGTAACATTACAGCGGAGATACGAAAAATCTGACAAGCGAAACAAAATTCAAGGGCAAAGATAAGAATTTTTGGCTTATTTCGGACCAACTGTAATGAGTTAACGTTCAAATATCGAAAATATGCCGAATCAGTAGATAACGTATATTGACACTTTCGCCTAAATATAAATTAAAATTAAATTTATTTAAAAAAAATCACTTCTCGCTAATCATTAACGTGTAAAGTTCAAAATCAAACTTTTACCGCACATTCACCCGCGCGAGCGCAATGAATTTCGCATCGTTGAACGGTTTGTTTGTATTCAATTAGTTTTCTTTTTCACCGAACAAATAAACAAACAATAATCATGTTACAGCGGCCGCCTTTTGCTCCGCTCGCAGTCCTGGGTTACATGAGGCATTTCCGTCAGCAGCTCAGGCGGCCCGATCCACGCAGCGGATGTGTGCATTTTGATTGACCATCATTATTGGGTACGGGATCATCGATAAAGTTTGTACCGCTGATTATGTGTACAAGTGAATGAATATGTGGGCACTTACGATTGCGATTATTGCAAAGTGCAGCAATTCACATTGTGTTTTCCCTCTCCTGCCAAGACATGCTAATCAGCGGAACAAAAAAAAAACAACAACGCGTTTTCGCTTGTTGATGTTTACACGAACACACCGTGTCGAAACAAAATGGGTGATGCTTTCTTATCGCATAGGAAGCGATTCCCGAAGCTTGCCGTTAATTTTGATGCAACTGGTAAGGGTGCAGTCACACTAGCGCCCGTGATTGTGGCATGTTTTGACAACGATGGCACATTACGAATAAAAATTCCATCCTTACTTTTGCCAATTAACAGCTGCTTAAATGGTGTTGTAACTCATGTGGCGCTGTGCACCAAATTTATGTTATGTTCTTTTACGGTAGAAAAAAAAGCATATGCTTTTTATTTAAAATACAGTATCAATATTTCTTAAGTCGTTTGGAACGGTCTGAGAAAAAGCCTAAAATTATCTTATTTTTTTAGATGTAATTGATTTAATTAATTAATTAAAATAGTTTTCCAATTAGAGGCAATGTGTGCAAATATCAGTTTGTAATAATATTCTACCACATATTAGGTAAACAGTTGTTACAAACCATTTAAATAATTCATCATTTCCTTTTTAACATGTTTCAATGAGGGGGTCTTCCACGTTCGTTATTACTTAATTTCAATAAATCAAATATAAAACGATATATATTAAAGTAAAGTATTACTTTACGTTCGTGTTCTCGTTTAATTACAGATTACTATTTCACAATGGACACCGACGATGTGGAATCCTCGAGCAGTAGCACAATGTCGAGCCTAAACAGTCTATTTTCCTTCACTAGCCCTGCAGTTAAAAAGCTGCTCGGCTGGAAGCAGGGTGACGAGGAGGAAAAATGGGCCGAAAAGGCAGTGGACAGTTTGGTAAAGAAGCTCAAGAAACGAAAAGGCGCCATCGAGGAACTCGAACGTGCCCTATCCTGCCCGGGACAACCATCAAAATGCGTTACTATACCGCGTTCGCTCGATGGACGACTTCAGGTAAGATCGTAGAACTAGTGATTTTTGTTTTCTCCAAACAGTTATTGCAGTATCAATAATTCTCTCCATCACGTTGTAGGTTTCGCACCGAAAAGGATTGCCGCACGTGATCTATTGTCGGGTATGGCGTTGGCCCGACCTTCAGAGCCATCACGAGTTGAAACCGTTAGAAACATGTCAGTATCCATTCAGCGCGAAGCAGAAAGAAGTTTGCATAAATCCGTATCACTACAAGCGCGTTGAGAGTCCTGTACTGCCGCCGGTATTGGTACCGCGCCATTCAGAGTTTGCACCAGGTCATTCGCTTCTGCCATTCCACCAGATGAACGAGCCAAATATGCCGCACAATGTGAATTACTCAAACACGGGCTTCAATAATTCGCATATGGGCGGTGGAGGCGCAGGTGGTGGTGGTGGAGGCGGAGGAAATGGCGGTAGTGGTGGCGGGGGAGGGGGTGGTCCGAACTCTCCCATTTCCTCACACATGGGCCCCAACAGCCCGATGTCGTCCGTATCGAGCCCGGGACCTATCAGTTCCAATCCACAGAGCCCGTACGGGGCACTACCAGAGACACCACCACCAGCCTACAGTCCACCGGAGGAAGGAAATACGGTCAGCGGCGGCCAGGATGGTAACCAGATGGACACGAATCAAATGCATGGAGAGGTCGCTCCGGTTAGCTATCAGGAGCCACCGTACTGGGCTAGTATAGCGTACTACGAATTGAATTGCCGTGTTGGCGAAGTATTTCACTGCACCAATACTTCCATCATAGTGGATGGGTTTACAAATCCGTCCAACAATTCGGACCGTTTCTGCCTCGGACAGCTGAGCAATGTGAATCGTAACAGTACGATCGAAAACACAAGGCGCCACATCGGTAAGGGTGTGCATCTGTATTACGTCGGTGGTGAGGTGTATGCGGAATGTCTTTCCGATTCAGCCATCTTTGTACAAAGCCGCAACTGCAATCATCATCATGGGTTCCATCCGAGCACGGTATGCAAAATTCCGCCCGGCTGCTCACTAAAGATCTTCAACAATCAGGAGTTCGCCCAGTTGCTGTCACAATCTGTCAATCACGGTTTCGAAGCGGTGTACGAATTAACTAAGATGTGCACGATACGTATGAGCTTCGTCAAGGGTTGGGGAGCCGAGTATCATCGGCAAGATGTTACCTCAACGCCGTGCTGGATCGAAATTCACCTGCACGGGCCACTGCAGTGGCTCGATAAAGTGCTGATGCAAATGGGTTCACCTCATAATGCGATCAGTTCGGTGTCGTAAGAAAGATGAAAGGTCTCAAAAATTACTCCTGCTCTACATTTATAGAAGCTGTCATCTGGGGAGAAAGGCTAGATGTGTGTGTACCTCGGTATAAGATAAAGTAGAAAATCCACAATTTGCACCGAACCTAAGGATAACTAATTGTAGATCCATCTAATAACTAATAGCAGCTTAGCTATTAGGTATGAAAATGAAACAACTGGTCGATGCCATTGTAAAAGTAACGAGAAGATTTCAACAAACATAAAGCGAGAAAACCAGTAACTTCAGAGAGCAGCACGGATGGTTGCTTTCTTAGCGACTTATAAACTACATAAGAAACTCTCGATTTGTTTAAGAAGAAATAGGAAACATAAATCATTTGAACGCTTTGTTTCATTTAGTAACGAGTTCGCTATCATTCACGTTTCTCTTTATGATAGAGGATGAGTAATTTCGATGCTAGAGAGAATACTTCGGTAATGACCGCAGCTAGAATAGAAAAGTGTTGGTAAGTTTCTTTGTATGTTTTAATCGTTATTTTAAACTTTTGATTTTAAAGCAGATGACAGAATAGAGAAATTAGATTCTGTTTAGTTTTATACGTGATAATCAAACATTTTAGCCAGATCTGTGTACTAAAATGGCAAAGCGCAGTAGTGTAGGAAACATAAATATAGATTGACGCACCGTCGTTTTAGCCGATTGTTCCATGAAGAGGATTCTAGATCAGGATTCTTCAAAGGGTGATTAAAATTGCATAATAGTGATGATCCAGTTGTTACGGTACCGTATACTTACGATGTGCTGAGCGATAATTAGGCACAAGCTATACATTTTGCTCTCGCGAAGAAACGCGAAGTTATTTTCTGAAGTTACACACATTCTTTTACATACTGATCAATGTCATTATGATACACTTCATTTGTGAAGTAATGAAGAATGACTGCAGTACCTGTGGGGTGATTTTGTCCCCAAAAGAACGAACAACAAAACATGTGCGCACTATCTGCCGATATCTGTCGGAAAAGCATGATCAATTGCGCGGTATAATTTTGTGAAGAGGAAAGTGTAAGCTCCATTCACAATCCATGCTCTGGTTAAGTGCCTGCTTACCACAACTTCAGCGACATGTGCGATAAATCAAGCGAGTGCAATTTATTTAACTGCGAGATCCATCAAGAGCATAGTTTTTGAAGTGATATAATTATTCTGATGCCATCAAACAATCGTGCAACTACATTGAATATAAGTTTAAGAATAACAAGATGCAATTTATTGTTTATAGTGGTGTAACGAAGGAACTTTTTGGGCGCCGTATTGAATAGCGATTTGGCTTTGCTAAATGTATGCGAGGAATGCTCTTACTGTGTGTATGTGTGTCTTTATGTTATGTTTCTTTTTTTGTTTTGTTAGCAAAGTTTATTCAGTTGCTAGTAGAGTTGATGTGTTCGATATAAATCATTTTATATTTGGTTAATCATGCTTTTCACAAAGTTTTATTAGACTTAAGGCGTAGTAAGAATTAATGATTTTTTTTACATACACAGAAAACCGTTTCAGCGTTATGTTTTGTTATTGCTTGTGCTTCCGGTTGAACTCTAATGAGGATTTAATCCATCGGACGAGTGCAATAATTCACATCCCAACAGATCGTACCGTTTACGCAGGCGGAAAAGAGTAAAGAATGAAACATTTTCAACTGAAATATTTTGAAATATCTATAATATGCTTTTTCAGTATTTTCCCACCAAACTTTAAAGCTCTTTGTCTCTCGATCGTCTTTGATGCTACAACAGATACTTGTCACAATGGAAATGGTTAGAGCTTAATGCATGTTTCAAAAGATTGCCTTTTTACTTCTTTAATAAATACTATTTGTATCAGAATTGACTGATAACGCCTTGAAAACAGTGGATTTGATCGTCGATCAATCGTACACGATTATTTGCCTTACGCATGTTAAAGGTGCCTATACAATTGCAGGACAGAACCGTATTATATGGTCGAAAGTTATATGATTTCAAAGCAAAACGACACCTAAAACTAAACCATTTGACAACTTTGTAAGACTTCTAGTTAAAGATGTTCGTTAACGATGTACAATTGTGCCAATTGTGCGTAGAGAAAATGAAACAGCTATGCCTTGTTAGGACAAAGAGAAGAAAACACGTTACAAGTTGTTACATATTAGAAAAAAGAATGGCCTTTCGCATAAATGCCTTTGTGCTTTTTTGTAGACGTTATGTAGTCGTACATGCCAAGTAACAAGCAACTTGTAACATAAATGCGCCTTATTTTCGCGATAAAAACAAACAAAACATAATTTTTAACGTATACCAGCTGAATTTAGAACTAAATGGATGGAATATTAAACTTCCATGCTGCAGTTACATTGTTTTTTTTTGCGAATTTTTACTTTCATAAGCTTAAACTTTTGCAAAACAGACGCAAACGATGGTTAGAAAATGAAGAGGATGGTAAGATTGTAACACTGGCACCGAAATATATTCGGACTAGCAACTATTAAGTGTCGTGTTCGATTGTATTTTAGCGAATTGTTTATCCTCATGCGTATGTGTGTGTGTGTGTGTGCTTTGTGCCTTGAATTGTGTTTGCGACTGTGTGTCCATGTTTGCGTCTGTAGGTGTGAATAATTGAATAATCTTTAGAAGGTAAACTAAACTCATAAGCGAAACAATCAACTTTAACACATAAATCTTGATCGATTAGAAAGGAAGTAGCAGGATAAATTTATATAAATTGAAACAAAAAACAATAACATGTACATAATAGACCGGCACAATGATTCTATAGCATTATGCGTGCATAACGGTCGTTAATTGTATTAAAAATGATAGAAAAACGTAAAAAGACGATTAAATAAAATCTACTCAAATCATAAAAGCAACAGACAATGTTGAACTATATTTTGCTCACTTAGAGAATAAAGTATCCTGTAATGCTGACAACAATTCAAACCGACAAGGGTTCAAACGTAAACATGATAACTCATATTTTAAAATAGACGCGCTAAAAATTTACCGTGATAGAAGAACGTTGAAAAAGATCTATTGCATTCAGATAAAAAAAACACATACACACACAAACAATGTAAAGAAGATGTTATTTAAAGCAGCATATACATAAACCCGGTCCCGACAAGACACACGCAGAAAAAAAACTTCAACATTGCCGTTATATTAAAGATTGTAAACTTTTATAAACAATTGTCTCAATAATGAAGAAAGCGAAACTTATCACAATAATAAAGACAAACTGGTAAAACAACGACGCAGAACGACGTGAACATATGTCGAACCGCTGGACCGTGGTTAAATAAAATAGTGAACACATAGTCGCCATTCTGAAAAATTCACAATTTGCCCAACGATTGTTACAACTAGAATGAAATTGGTGTGCGTGAGTGCTACGTGTTTGTGAACGGAAATAAGAATGTGAATGATACAAAAATGGGAAACTGAAAACAAAACGATGATGTTACACTATTAAATCAAATGAAAAATGGAATGAAAAAAGAATCACACCCGCAAAATGACAATTGATGCGAAATCAAATGAGATTTAAAGAGAAGTACATGAAATGCTCAATTGCTTTTTCGATTACATTTGGTCTTGCAGTGCAGTTTTTGAATTATGGTTAATCGCACCTTCTCACCCACTTTGTTTTATCAAAATCATAACAAATCAAAAACATGAATTGTACGTCGGTAACGACTTCGTTCAACACACGTCCATCACATATTTCATTCTCAAACAAACTGTTCATTTTTAGTATGGGTAAAGCTGTGTCTAAGGTACGCGACATTTGCGACACACTATATAGTGGGATAGTTGTATGGAGTGCATCAAACCCCAGAAATGGGATGCATATTTTAGGACATACATGAAACAGAATATAGGAACGATAAAGGAAGTGCGTTGCATTACGATTAGCATATGCTCTCAGTGTCAGTTGTCCGTTTTAAAATTATGCATTAAAATGGAAACACATTTCATATCCTGCTCTCGCGTAACAGAGAAGGGAAAGGCTTTACGACTAATCTCGAAGCGCTACCTTCATATTCATCCTCTACACCTACCATAGTCTTAGCTTCTGTGCCATGTTGTACAGACGACATCTAAACACATACATCTCAATGATCTCAAGCGAAATAAATAAAATACTTATTTTTGACTGTCCTGATTTAAAGGTAAAATAGTAAGCGACGTTTACGAATCGGTTTCCCCAAAGAGAACTGATCCCTGCAATCAGAAGTGGCGGCGGAATTGGCAAGAAAATTAATGAAAACGGTTTTTTATCGTTTGTGTTTTGCAAATGGAAATCCGCTACTCGTTCCGGTTAATTATAAAAAAAATACATACACACGCAAGGGAGGATTACAAAACTACCTGACTTCGAAAAGCGAGAAAATGCCATAAATGAAGACGTGCTAGTAAGAGTGCCAGCGTGTGCGTATTGTTCATAAGCATTAGTTTAGCTGCTCGTCGTTCGCATTAAACCTAAATTTGACACTTCCCCGAGAAAAAGTAACAAATAATGTACAGATAAAGAATGAATCAGCGAAAGAAAAGAAGAAAAAAAACAAATAGTTTAACACAAACAACATCATGTAGAGTGTACCAACATGTGCATAAACTACAACAGCAAAATAAGTTGTGAAAAGGCATCAGCGCGAAATGAAACTTGTGTCGCGTATTCTTTCTTGCTCTTAACTGACACTTAAGTTGAAGTGCAAAAATATCATTGTAGTGTAAATGAAGCGTGCACTGCAGCGAGGAAATGGAATGTAAAATTCTTCAAATGTGCGCTCGTAAACTAAGAACAGTGAATAAAATAAATAATATGAAACAAAAACAATAATTATTTTGTAATCTAAACACGGTAAAAGCGGTATTGAAATAAATTACAAAGAGAAAGTAATTTAATCATTAATTTTATACCGTTGGACTATTTTTTAGCTTGTGTTATAGTGTTTCGGGAACATTTTTTTTATTTCTAATCGGTCATCCTAACCGATATCCGATTGCACAGAAAAAAACTTCGTTTTGTGAACAGAACTATCACTAGAAGTACTGATTTAATGTTTAAATTAAAATATTGCAGTGCTTCCCTATAATTCCTTCCTATCACCATGAATGAATAGTGACAGTAACCACACATGAAAACCGCATTAACCATACGTTGAATATCTGAAAGTCAGAACGCATCGGGATGCGGTTAACGTGCGCCCGTGCATGAATAGAATTAAACGTTCCGGCAGTGCATTTGTAGTAACATGCGCCTCAACCGGTTCGGTTCGGGATATAAACAAAATCGCCCATTGAAACCGGGTGGAAAAATGGGGCAATTTTCTTTACTGGTAAAACGAAATAACACACATACCCCCCGTGAAACAAGTGCGGGGTGAATTTTGTGCTATGGTAGTTTTAGTCGCCAGCATATTTTATGCTCCCACCTCCCCAGGTGCAGTGAACCGTGATCGAATAGCATGGAAATGGTAACGGTACGCGGTTCTAACTAGCGTGTCGGGTTGAAGGTTGCAGACAACGACGCGCGTTATGTTGCGTTGTGCGGTACGTTTTGTTGTGATGGCAAAGGTGCAAAAAAGCGAGTTCAAACATCGGTTGATAGGAAATGGGCTCCTGCGCAATGGGAATATGTTTTCGAGTTTTGAATGGCGAGCATCGAGCCGATTTGTTTTTTTTTATGCTTCTTTATTTAAGATGAGCATGGGGAGAGTATAAAACCGAGAGTATGTTTATAACAGAGAGATATTTAACGTCGTAAATCGATTATGCTCCATCTGCAGCTGCAGCATTTGCGCTGGAGTTTGGGTATTTGAAGTAGGCTCCACCGTTATTCATGGCTGCCAATACTGGTATTGTTTTTTTGTGTAGAATTCAGATTTTTCGGTAGAAAATGGTTAAGTCACGTTTATTTATTTTTATATTAACATTATTTTTTTGGTTCACACAGGTTCTTGTTTGTTAGTTTTTTATTAATGCTTTTCTTTCTTTTTCAATTTTTTTTTCTCTATTTACTGAAAATTGTGTTTAATTTTCATTTCAGTGGAACATTTTGTAAGTGTTTGAACATAATTTTCTACTTACTTTTTTCGTTTATTTTTTTCACAGTTTTAAAGATTACGATGAAAATGCTTTAACCAGTCGTAAGTACTTTCTTTATCTTGCTCAAATTTAAGTTTAAACAGGGTTTGTGTAATTTAATTATATACTATATAATTTTATAAAAAATTTAGAAATTATTGTTTTTTTCAACATTTTATTTTCTCTTTCAAATAGTTCATTGCTTCATTATTATCAAAGTAATGTTATTATGTAGTTTTGAATGTTTTGAATTTATTTTGAAAAAGCAAAAAAAAAAACACATTTCTTTTTTTTTTTGTTGTAATAATGTTCGCCGGATGTTTACTAAAGGTTGGCAACACTGAACCATTTTGTACATTAGTCCAAACTATGAGACAGCAATGGTATGCGTGTATTCATGTTTCGTTCAATGTTCACATTATGCTCTTTTCTCACCTGCCGAAGCATGGAAAATGAAAAGAAAATTCCGTAATCCACAGAAAAGCCACCGAGAGAGTAGGTAAACACACGCGTCGGTCTTACGACGCAGTACACACCGAGAGACAGAGAGAGAGAGAGCGAGAAAAACTCTCGATTTCTCACAACAATTTCCCCTCCGGAGTGTCGCCGAGTAGGGATTTTCACAGTTTTTCTTTCGCCTTAATTTTCCATTCGGGCACTCGCTTACTCTCTCCCTCTCTCTCTATCACTGTTAAACTGTTTTCCGCTTCTAATCGTTTGTTTGTGCAATACTCGCGTGCTCTCATCCTCTCTGAAGCCTCGCTGAAAAAAAGGAGTTGAATGGTATGAACAGCCGCAAGAGGCACACACCAAACAGTTTCTCGTTGGCTTCGGTTTCGTTCGGAAGGGGCTAAAAACCTAGAGTGAAACCTTATTTCGACATCCGGTTCGCGTGGTTCCCTTATCGGTTATCCGGCAATACATATATACCATATACGCACCAACACAACCACGTGCTGGTATTGGTTCACACACATACTCAAGCGTACGTAAAAAGGAAATTGGAAAAAGGATTATTTCTATGGTGCTGTGCTAAGGGTTTTTTGGGGTCGGAAAAACTTCCCTTTTTCGTACAATGCGTAGAGTGCGAACGTAACGAGTGGGAGGAAGCAAAGTTGTGGGTGTAAAGTTGTTTGTTTGTGTTCATGTTATGAAGTGGAAAAGCGGGAAAACACCCACCAATTCGGGTTGGGTTTGGAAAATGTGCTTACCAATGTGGCTGGTTGTCGTTTTCATTTAATGAGTTTGACTAATTTGTGAGACCGATTGTAAATCGATGGGATTTTTGTACAACTTTGTATTGTTTTTTTTTTTCACATTAAATAAACATCAGTTTAAATAGGGAAGTCGAAGAGATTGGCAAAAAAGATAAGCTGGATATTTGAAGTGTTTATTTGTGCAAAGTGTAAAAGCCTGCGTGGTGTGACTGGTGTCGTCGTTAATTCCTTGATAAGTGGAAATAATACATAATACGCAACACAGAAACATTCAAGTGCTCTTGCATTGACTTTGGATAAGTCGTATTGTTCAAAACTACAGTAGAGTTCGTAAAATGGATGGATGTATATTGTGCCTTTAGTTGTTTAACGTGTTATTAGATGAACTGAGAACATTTATACAATACGTTGTTTTTAAATCCCTTCAACTGTATTATACATAAAGACACGCAAAGAAGATTACAGAAATGCTAGTGCGACGTTCACTCGATTGAATGACATCAAAGACCTCACACGACCAGTTCTTTTTGCTTCGTAATAGAGAAAGCGTATATAACCTTGTCGCGTTTGAAGGCAATTCGGTGTACTTTGAAGCATTGTTTCATGTTAAAAGCGCAATTTGAAAAATGACTACATACATCCCGTAGAGGGAAATTTCAATTCCTCGTGTGCACCAAATGAAACGAACCTTGAATTATGAGCTTAGTAACACGTCATGCAAATAATTTTTTAGGACACATCATATAATCTTGAATCGCACAATCTTATGTGCTGTTGGCAACCTTTACACTAAATTCAAATATAAAGGACCATCGATCGATATTGATTCTCTTTAAATTTTTAAGCCAAGCAACCACTCTTGCTCACTGGACAGCAGCAAATAAGATCAATAAATGCGGCGTCTGTTGGACAGGACAAATTATTGCGTCACACAGGGCTGCCTCAAAAAAAAAACCTTCCGAAACGGATCGAATGTCATTTTGTCGAAGCCGCCATCGCTGTTTATACATTGCCGAAGATACTCCGGTAACCCACCAAACAACAAGGGACATAATTGCTGACCTGTACTGCGGATATTTCCGTATCCAATTTTGTCGATTCCGGCGATGAACCTGTGAGTTCAGACTATTGGACTGTACGGATTGTGCTCGGAATTGGTGGTGGTAGCGAAAAGCCTTCACTGAAGAATAGAGGCCCATGGAAAGCGGAGTACGAGCTACAAGAAAAACGAAACGGCACACATAAAGCTGACCAACCGTAGATCCTGCTAACTCTCCGCACCTAAGTTAAGGTCTTCGTCTCTGTCATTTCATGTTCCCGCTGTGCAACAATGAGGCCAATAATTGAAATTAAATTTTTAATTTTCCCATCATTTTTCCGCGAAACGTACCCTCTACCCTAACAGCGGTTTTGTCTAGTGCTAGTGCAGTTAGCACCTGTCACTCGAAGTGGAACTTTTGGTGTAGTACTGAAAGTGCTACAACATGAGTTTGTCTAATTTTTTTTTTGGGACGAATTGTTTTGTGGTTTGTTCCGACGGAAAACATCGGTTGCCAACTGTCATTGGAACTAAAAATGGTTCAGGATAGTTTGTTGGTTGAACAAGCATTTGACGAATTAAATCTAGCAGTATATAAAAAATCCAAAGTTCCTGAGAAAGTACCAAGAATAAGCGAAGATGCCGCAGAGTTCCATGCAATCGTCTTATCCAGGGTTTCAGTTTTTGAAGTTGCTGGAAGCGGCACTTTGCAGAAAGACAGTGGGTAGAACCTAAGAATAACGATGGTGCTGACCGTTTCGTTTTTTTTGCGTTGCTGTTCCTTTAAAGTTCAGTACAACATGATGTGTTGCTTCCCAATTGCGCTATGGCAAATTCATCAAGCGCCTTACTTCTGCTGTGCACAGACACTTGATTGGCTTCGTTTCCTGGTTTATTTTTTACTCTGCTGTACTTCTGAAACGCCCCAGGCAGAGCCAGTTTTTCCGTAAGAATTTCAAGCCGTTTTTCTTCTTATTCTATTTCCCTTTTTTTTCGTGTCAGCTGGAAGACTCGATGTTCGGTGGGAACTTGGTAACACGGCTTGTGCCGTTGGAGTATGCTGAGGATCGAGTGAGTGAGAGAGAGCGACAGAGATGAAATTATGAATAATAAGACATCCTCCCGTGCGAAGAGTTTGTGGCCTCTGTTGGGAGTCAATTTTTTAATGGCAACTCTTATCGGTGGCATGTTTTGGAAAGTGCTCCACAGTTGTTAAAAGTTTGGAGCGAGCGCGGTACCGTTGGCGATGTTTTTTTTTAAAGTGTGGAATCATTTCTTTGCAACTTGTGATGAAAAGTTCGCTAAATTAAACATCAAATTGTAGAGCATCATCATTGTGAGATTGTTGTCTTTATGAGTAGACTTTTCTAGTGTTGCTGTCAGTTCTGCCACGATAGTGACAGTGTGTTGCAAAAGAAGGCTTTACATCTCAACCATTTTAGTGCTCAAATCGTGTCACTACACCATGGTAGGTGAGGAGATTTTTGTAAGATTGCAAAAGTTGCACCACCATCATGCAACCCTAAAAATTACTTGCAAAACGAAAGGGAATGTGGGAAAGCTTTTGAATAAAACAAAATTGCGATAAACTGTTGTCACCCCCAAAAAACAGACAATCGCTCTCTGGCCATACACTGGTACAGTGGTTGATGGTCGATAATTATCCGGCTACAGCCTCACATTTGCGAACCTTTACGTTTAACGACGAATGTCAGAAACGCTGGAATTGGTTTAGGTTTTTTGACAGGTGCGCAGAAGCTTTTATGTAATTAATGACTTTCGAAGCTTTCCGTCGTCTTCTGCGGACAAGAGACCGGTGCTCCTGTCGCCAGGCCAAAGTTTATGAGGCAAAACGCCACCAGATATCCATTGGCCGTTACGCCAGGGACGTACCGCCTAAATAATGTATGAACACTGCGGGGATAACGTGTACAAATTTATTCGAAAGTGTCTTGCATCTTGCGACTGTTTGTTTATTCTGCTGGCGCTGCCTTCCGGCTCGTGGACCAAAATTGAAATACATGAAGAGAAGCTAAAAAGCTAAAGTTTGCCGTGTCGAATTGTTATATGTACGTAACAATTCTGACCGAACGTGGCGTAGCGCCCTGGATGGGATGCGTGCGAAGAAGGTACCAACATGATGGTTGATAGCTATTTTCCAGTTTTAATTACTTCTTTTACTTTTGTTCGCATCGCTTACCCGTGGCAGATAGATAGTTGTAGTTGCCTATTTATGAACTTTATTGCCCAAACGGCTGAACCGTAGCGATTTTTTTTTTGCTACGGGTGTATATTATCAAACGGGTGTCTTTTAAATTTATTTTCGATGGCGTCAATCGGTGTTGCGGTAAAGTGAGTCATTTGATTTAAGCTTACCAAGCCCCGAAACGAAGAGGACGTGTTAAAAAGAAAATGATTTTATTATGAACAATGTTTTTGGAAAAGAGTGGTTGGAAAAGCATATTCGAAAAGTGGACAAAATGAAGACAAAAAAGGGAAGGAAAATTGATTTATTTCAAATTAACAAAGTAAAATTTGAGACGAGCGAAATTAGAAGAACAAAAATTTCATAATGTGCGAATGAGAAAAATGAGGCAAAGTACAAGGTGGAAATGGCTTGTGAAAATTGTACACACTTCAGCCTTTTGAGGCTGATAATAGGGCTAAATGCCGTAAGAATTAAAAATAAATAACAAAATTGACTATTACCGTTTTTCTGGTTTTGTAAGATGCACTTTTTTGTGAAATTTGGCCTAAAAAATCAGAGATGCATCTCTCACAACGATATCACTATGGTACAGAGGATGATTTTGTTATTGACCAATTGATTTTGTGATTGGTGGATCCTCTGATGATGAAGGTGATTCATCAGATATTTTTTTAAATACCGATATTTCTGAAGAAATAGATCAAAATGTTTTTTTGATTTTTTTTACAATAAAATTATACTAGTATTAAATAATAATTTATTATTCTTTTATTTGAATAGAATTATTCACAAAAACTAACTTGGACTTTGGTCGAGATTTTATTTTGGTAGGGTGATAGAAATTTATTTTCTTGAGCATCGTTTATCTAAAATAGTAAAAATGTTAACATGTTAACATGTTAACAAAATTACTAAAAGATCTTAAAACTCGTCCAATGATTTAAATACCAAAGACAAGCATCAAAGGGCTGCGAAGTTGCTAATTATTGTTAAGATCTCAAAATGAACACAAGAGGAAAAATAATGTTGATAGGAAAATGCTAAAAAATAAAATATACATTCTTTCTGTCATGAAATCACATAGCATTCGAAAAACTGATGTTTTTTTTAGTAAAGTTTGCAAAATTGCAATACACACTGACGAAAGGAAGGAAAACAAACTGTAAAAAATACCGGCTGGTGGTTTACTCTCAAAGCAAAAAAAATCGATCATCATAAAGTGATCGAACCGTTGGTTGTAAACATTAATTTTAAGGTTGAAATTTCTTCTACGCTTCTTTTCGATCTACCCTGTCCTGGTACAGGTTGATGATGTGTGCGTGTGTCGGATCTCTCGCTTCCTGACACTGCTGATGAACGATCGGTGTAACTGTATCTCCTATTATAATTTCGTGTGCTTAATTGAAGTCGAGCATATATTCGAAGCCACACGTCAACAGTGAAGCAAAAGTGTAGGAAAGTGCCAAAAAAGTTAATCTCCGGTGCAATTTTTTTCTTTCTCTCTTCTAATTTGTGCAGAAGACATCTGTGCAGAAGATAAACGATATAATCAGGGCCAAAATGTTTGAATCGTTGTACGGGGAATGTTGCGCATAAGGAGAAAGGTAACCTAAAGTGAGCGTATCGGGTGCACATTGGAACACTTTGGTGAGATTTTGATCGAAAGGAAACACCTTCGAACGAGAAAAAAAACTCTCGCTTTTGCAGCATCCACCAGCAACCGGCCGGCCTAGGGTAGAGTCCTCTTATGGACGAAATGTACGTCGGTCTTGATATTTGCAAAACTTTCGGAGATAATGAAGAAACATTAGGATGGCTGGCTCGTAACGGTTTTAGATAACTTTCCCGTTGAGGTGGAAATTAAAACTGATGGTAAAAGAAGAAACGGCGAAAAAACAATGGCAACCTTAAAGTAGGCAATGGTTAATGGGCTCTTGTGGCTTGTATGTTAGCTAGCGCCATCGCAGATAGACAGCAAAGAAAGTGAGAGTGTTGGGTTTGACCACTAAAACACTGGCCAATCGAAAAATCATCACGGTACGGATCGTTAAAAAAAGGCGCCGGAAAGAGTAAAACGACTGAAGCGAAGAAAAAGAAAAGACACACAGACACCGCTTCACGAATAAGTCACCGAAGCAAGGGTAACATGGCCAACAAACAAGCATTATCCACAATCAAGAAGGGCAGTATGCACCGTCTCTGGTGAGGCCGTGTTGCTGAGGTGCCTGCTGGGGCGAGAAGTAGAGACGGTGACTTTAACCTATCCAATCTTACACCTTCCTCACAAAAGCCACCCCGTGGCCACATAATAAGCGCACCGAAGAAAGTGACTCCCCGTCCAAGAAAGAAAGGGAAGAGAGCAAGAGAATGAGACCTGATGTATCGACATGATGGCGGATTGAAAGTCTCCCAAAATGATCATTACCGGTGGGTGGGACGGAGGTGAAATTGGAATGGGTGTGCGGTGAAGACAGTGACGAATAGTGCAGAGATCGGTTTTATGGGTACCGGTGGATGCACATTCGGTCGCGATCCCGAGAGCTGCGGGTCGTCATTTGTATACGCGTGCTTCAGGAAGCAACAGCAAACATCATCTACCTTTTCTCTCGATTCGGTTACTAAACACGGGCAATCGATTGTCGAAGAGTAAAATAAAGTGTGCGTCAGGTCAAATCCCGGAGAACTCGGAAATAATAATGGACAGGTACTATGCGATGTTTTGTTCGCTGCATGTGCGTATTGTTTTACCATTTTGACAGATGCGTAGTGAGAAGTGATTAGTGAGAGTGCGCGGATCAAATTTGACAGATTCGGTACAGTACGGTAAGCTTAGTAGTCGCTACTAAGAGGCTTAACACTTAAGCGCTAGTGAAAGTTTAATGTTATTTGGGTGGCTTTGGTGTTGGAAAAGTGTATGAGCTGTCACTGCATAAGTCTCATTTTCTGCCACCATCAGTGAAAACAAGTTTCGGAAAGTGAGATCATTTGCTGCCAAGCGAATCGCATTTCTTCGTATTTGTGTGTGCCATTAAAGACTTTGCTCGGCAAGCTGAAGCAGAAATTGACCGTATAGATAATAATGCGCGAGCCTTGTGTATTTTAATGCGTTGTTGTTGATATTATGTTGCGGCTCAGTAATAGCCGGAAAGTGAAATATGGACGGCGAACCATTTTAATCAAACGTGCCACTTGAACCTCGTTGGCCGTTTGGAAACCAACGTGTTTACACCTACGAGGATGAGGAGGACAACGACACGTACGTATAGTTCGAACACTGTAGCCATTGCGACGCCCGGCCATTCGTGACTTGTTGCTTGCACAATTTTGCTTCTCCCCAAACCGTTCCGTTACTCCACCGGAAGCTGTATGTTGGAATTCCCAAGCTCAAAGCTTCACAACCTCACTGGTTTTAATGTGGTGAAATTCTATCTCGGATGAATTTTCCCTTAATTTTGTTTTCGTTTTCTATGTTTCAATTTCACCCGAGCAGTTCGTGTCCGTGTGTGTGTGTGTGTGTGCGCGCGTTGTTCCATTAGTGTGTAGAAGCTTCGAACGAAAAGCATTCGTCGTAGGCTGATTGAAATTGGAGTTCAATTGTTTCGTGAATGTGTTGTGCTGTGTTTTGTGCTCATTGGCCATCAACCCGATGGAAACAGTGCTTATTTTAATCAATTTTCTCACTATTGGGCATCGTTAATTAGCAAACGTACCGTAAGCGTGCGTATGTAGTGGTATGTGAATGTAAAGTGCGAGCAGGTTCCGGGTGTCAATTGGGATCCGATGCTACCCTACGGTGCCCTTTTTTGCAAGTAACATAGAAATGGGGGTGTAGTTTGGGTGTAGAAGAAAGAAACCCGCGCTTAGTCTGTGAAGTGGTAATTGGGGTAGAGAAACCGAACAACGTAACATACAATTTGAAACGAGCCCAAACTCGGGCTTCATTACTGTTAACCGATGATGTCTCTTTTGCGTGAAGCTGTTTGTTTGTGAGCAATAGTAAAAGGGTCTTCTTTTGGTGCTGGAGCAAATCACTGCACAACAATGTCGAAGGTAAGTTTTATATTATAAATATAAGCTTAAACAATTTTTACGACAAATATTGAATTTAACGGTAATCAAGAAATTAAGAAAATCTTTTAAATGCATCCAAAGATTAACGATTAAATATAATAAGGAAAATATCAAAAAATATTTCTAAAATTATGATAATTGACTGTCTATATCAAAATAAAATTGATTTGTTCTAAAACACGTTAAATTACTCAAGCAATTTTTTGAACTTTTAGATCTTGGAGAACAGATTTCCATTTAGGGTATTTTAGCCACCTGGAACATGTCAAGAGTTGGATAAAAGTCACTACAAAACAATAAAGAACTTTTTTCAACAAAGCAGTTGAAAACGAAAGGGCTAGCAAGAAAGATCACTGCTCACAAAAGCGGCAATCCCGTTTTTAAACGATTTTCAACGATGAGAACGATGAAACGTTCGGTGACGGGAGTTGATTCGGTTGAACAATTCCTAAATGCTTTTTGATATCTCATTTTTCCAATGGTTTCACATTGCCGACTCATCGGGTCCCAACCGGCTACAGCTGTGCCTTCGGTATCCACAGCCCTGGATCTCCACCCAGCGACCCTTTGCTCGATGGATGAAGATTTTCCTTTCACGGGTAATGCGCGATCGTAATCGTAGTGAGAGGGAGACATGTGATGTTCGACAATCCATTGAACCGGGTTTGACGGCACCCCGGTCCACATAGTTGGGAGTTGACAAACGAGGTGTGTTTTGTTCTTTGCCATGGTACATGGTACGCGTCCGCTCGATTGCCAGCCAGACAGGCGCGCAAATGGAGCGCATCAAAAAGTGCTCTAATCCTAGCGAACGAAATGAAAACGAAAAAAGTCACCATAATCGATTTGAGCTACACATACTCTCGTACAATCATTGATTGACGTAGCTGCTGGATGGAATGTGTCGAGTGCTGTTAAGACCAGCAGTTTATATTTCAATATAATGGGTGGTGCATTCTATACTGTTGATTTTCGATAACGTAGTTGTGTAAATTCTTTTGACAAACTTTTTACTTCTACGAGTTTGGGTTTGATTTTTGCCATAACATTGCTCCGGCATTTTTATGCTACTAAGCTTAGCGTTTACTTAAACTCTCCGCAGTGAATTGTTTTCGACCGGCAGAAGTGTTACATCGACTGGCACCTCTGTTGTACACATTGCTTTCTTGGCAAATCTGGTTCGCTTTAGAGATGCAATAAAGTGGATTTTCTTCTTGAGGGCGCATTTTTGGGACTGACAACTACAACCTTCTTGGTAATGTTGAAGAAGTTTTTTTTTGTTGTTGCTCAAACCAAAGATGTTTCTCACGGAAAAGCCGGCTCGGGTGCGGAAAAAGTGATGAAAATTGCGTTGCGATGAAATGTGTACATCCGCATAAGTCGCGAAAGCGAAAGAAGAAACTGTGCCTTTCTTTGCCACTTGTTATTTGGTTCGCACAAGAAGAGGAGTAAATTTTTGGGAGGTGGAAAATGGTAAGGGAAATTGCTTTTGGGTGTGCCGTAAAACTTGATTCGTCCGTTAATTGAAAGCCCTAAAACAGGATTAACCGACGCTAGAGATGCAAAGCTAGACTGGAGTTGGTTTTTTTTACGCTGTCGACTGTAAGCGTTTGCGATCGCAATGCGAGTTTTGGAAGAAGTTTTTTTTCATGATTTGCCGGTAAGCAACAAGCAGTACCGGCTAAATTGAAAGTTTCTGTGAGTTTTTTATATACTTTAGAAATGGCAACATAAAACATTGTTAAAAAGTTGCAGAATTTACATTGCTTTAAATTTAAAATGAGTAAACAAAACTTCTTATCTTGAAGTTTACTTTTGTTGAGGTACTTTCAATATGATTTAACAAACAACTTACAACACTTTATTTAGCGACATGCTAGGGACATGTTTGCTGATATGTATAATGATAGTCTAGACATGTTTCAACCACAATAGTCCAAATAATCAGCATTTGCAAAAGAGAAGGCAATTCTAATAGGATTTGGCATCATTTGGTGTTAAGATTAACTCTGCCGCTGCCACTAAACCAGCGAATCCTATCTTCAAGTCTAGTTTACTCCGTACATCCACTCCTTTGTTGCTCTGTACATTAGACAGCTGTATAATAGTGGCTATGCATCTTAAGATTGATAACGCCACTGTCTTGTGTAAGATTTTCCGTTCCGATCCGTCGCTTTCATAGAAAGCCTCTCAATGAGGTGTTCGATTAGTACAACAAAAAAAAAACATCAAAACAGAAACAATTGCCTCGTAATGAGTGTTGTATATTGTAACATAGCACGATTGATGTGGATGTTTTGTTTGTTTGTAGTGCGAAAGAGGCATTTTTCCTTTACGTGTTTGTGCCACAGTGTTTTTTCAAATTTGCTCGGGTTTTTTCCGCCTCTTGCAGCGAGTATATTCAACCAGTGCAGGAAGCTAAACGGAGCCCGTACTACCTTACTATCATAACTCGACAAAAATTTCGAATTACCTCTCTTTCCCACGTGCCAAAGCGATGTTGTGCGTTGGGTGGAAAAAACAAACAAGGTGCTGATGTGTGCTGATAGCTTACAAAATACTTTTCCATCAATACACATTCCACCGTATACGCCCACGTGGTATGGAGACGTACCTGGCGACGGAATGGACGGGCAGGGTGTTATGAGTGATAGTGAGGCGCCGATGGGCATTTTGCAATCGTATCGATACGCTTACAGAGATACCCTTGAATGGGATGTTCTCAGATAGCAATAGTGGCGAGCATAGACTAGCGACGATGTGTAACTGCAGCTAAACACAACACATGCAAGAAGCATGTTGTGAAAAGGAGAAATGCTGAACATCGGACAGCTTTTATGCGATCGCAGATGGAAGCAATGTTAATTATGCTGATCAATGGTGGTACGCCTCTTTTCTCGGAACGCCTTGTTTGATCCGCCTGGTGGCTGTGGGAAGAAAGCCCAGATAATGTGATGTGAGCAAAACGAGAAACAAAATTGTAACCTTTCGGTTCAAGTCCCGTGTCTAATGGGTGAGTTGAGGAGGAAATGAAGTAAACCATGAGTTTGCTGATTGAATTTCCTATTTCACCATTACAGAAATTGCTGGGGCAGGTTCAACGTTGGAGCCTACCGATATAGGAGCTTTTGATGTTCGTATGGTGCCTTGAGCATTGATTTAAGTAACAGGCTTTGCTTTATAATGACTCAATAAAGAAATGCTGGTGAACGTTACTTGACTTAAAACGGAAAACAGTGTAGGTACAAGGTTTATAGAATTGAGAGATTCATTTACCTTTAGAAATTAACCTAAAAACCGTAATTTATTATTTTTCTGAAATTTATTTGTACTACTACGTGTGATTTACAAAGATTTTTTTTTAATCTAAGGAAAAGAAGGAAAGAAGTATCGCGAAAAACGGAACAGAATTTCGATATCGTAGTTCCGAAATCGAATAGGTGATATGCATACTTAAAGAGCGAAAGTGCTCTTAGCCAAGGGCCATTGTGACCATGAATTGGATGACGCATGCGAATAAGGAGTTGAAATCTATCTCACAAACGTCTGGAGGGGACATAGAGACGAATTGAGAATAAAAGGGCTGGAGCATCAAATTCGTGGGAAAGGAGACAAACGATACTATAGAATTGTGAGTGAGGATTTCGGCCTAGTAGAAGACAACGATAAAGACACCTTGCAGTCCCAACGCTGCAAAAATCGCAATAAATTTCACAATTAAAACATGCATCGTAATACCCAAAACATGTCAATATTTAAAATCCAAACTGTTCTTTTCATAAGTACTACTAGTTGCGTTCGATCTATTGCTTGTGTTGATTTGATTCCACTCTAAATCATTCACATCAAATGTGATCGAAAAGTGATTAATCTTCCACATGTTCTGACGAGAGAACGAAAAAAAAGGAATAGTAAACCCTCTATCATCAATAAAAAAGAACTTCTATCAGTTTGTGAGTTTTATTTTCTATAACAAACATTCTTTTTTCTCTACGACCTTCTTCTTGCAATTGGTTTGATTTGAAATGTTTACGGTTGGCAGGAAAAACGTTTTCCCCACCCCAGGGTGTGATTGATTAGCTGATGCCCTGCGAAGAGTGATGAAGAATTGAGAATTTTGAAGCTGGCCGTATTTTTTACCACCAGGAAAAAGGTATAGCTAATAGTCGAATTCATCCCGCACATATTGCCGGAAGGGATCGCTGAACGTTTACCTATTGGGTTTATTTTTGTAATTCTTCAAAGCAGAACGGAACGGGACTCGTTCAGGCTGCTGGTGGATTCAGCTTTTTTAGACATTTAATTTTCTTTCCTGCAAGCTGTTTGGCGGTTGTCCGCATGCAGGTGGTAATCCAAAAATCGATAGAAACGTTCTCCACTTTCATGAGGATGTGTGAATTTTATCGATTCGGAATTAGCATATACAATTTTTGCCAATCCGTGCGCAATTTTTTTTTGGGTTCAATTTTCACAAACTGCTGTGAAAGATGAAACAAAAACGCCCAAATCTTTCTCCTGAAAAGGCGAACGTATGAAAGATCAAGTGGAAGGTGAAAACGTAAACGAATCAGCAACATCAGGTTTTGCAATCCGGAAGAAAGACCGAAACAGACACACTGCGGGCAATGTGCAGACGGGTCGATTTTATGGGAAATTTATATGTAAACGATAAAATTCAACCAACCTCTTCTGAAGCGCACGTTCGAGGTAACGTATATTTTCGATTCACTTTCCAGGCTGGAACGTTGTAGGTAGGTAGTGGTTGATCCCTCGGTGTCGGGAAGGAGCCGAGTTGGAAGAATATGGCTTCAATTGGGCTGGGATTTTTATTTAGGTTGTTTTCTGCGGCTTATGTAGCTAGTTTATGAAGCAATGCTCATGTCGTTGAATATTTGGGTATGGATTATTGGAAAATTGTTATTGCTTGGATGGTTGGAATATTTTCTGTTGAATGGATATGATTGTGGCTTTATTTTTGTTTATTTTGACGACATTGCTGTTTATGTTGTTGTTGCACTGAATGCATGTTGGGGTTATAATTTTGATGTATAATGTAATAACAATTCAGAAAATGGGTTTTATGCTTGCCATACACACTTTATACATAAAATTCTGTATTACTTTAAAATTGTATAAACAATGGAATTCTGTAGACTCAAGATCAAATTGTTTAATTATATTCCTTCGATTTCATATATAAAAAAAATATATTCAAATATAAAAAAACTTCAAAAGAAAATCCGTTACAAGAAAGTTTGATAATTTTTCACGGTTTTCTTCTGAATAATTAACGATTGTGTTTTCAGACTTTCCTTCAAACAAGGCATAAACAACCGTGTGTACTTGCCTCATACTAATGTTGGTTTGCGTTTTTCGTACCGTTTTCGAACGTGCTGTTCATTATGGTTTTTTTCTCTCTCTCTCTTATGTTTTCCTTAACACCATCAGCCGCACCTGCTGACGTGTTACACTGCCATGCCAAATCCTGCTGTGCATTACGTGCTACCGGTTCGTGTGTGTGGTAATGTGTTGGGGAAGTAATTTAATTTTGTCGCCCGAATAAACGGGCTTAGCGAGGTGAAAAATTTGTGCCACTTCCGCTTATGGTTTACCTAAATCGTTCTCGGCCTAGTTTTTAAGTGCAAAGAACCCATGGGGAGTTTTGGTTGTAACAAAAACAAAATGGGTTCGACAAGGTTCTTTTCTTGCCCAAGGTGTCCATACTGTTCCATTTCTTTTGTTGGGCCAGTTATAATATTTCACGAGCATATTCTCGTAAATTACGTTTCTTGTCTTCCGGGACATCTACAAAGACGCAGGTCAATGTTTATTGATTTTAAATCCGAATCCGTTAGCAATTGAAAAGAAAAAGACGTGATTAGAGTAAGGTAAAATAATAATCAATGATCAGGTTTTAGCATTTCTCTTCTACCTGAGTGAAATATGTATTGATGTAGCTGAGTCAAGGAAGCAATAATTTACTTGGGCAACGATTGAACAAATCTTTACAGGTGCCATGCTGAGAATGATTTATGAAACGCTCACAAACGGTCTGCTCATAGATAGTTTTATCGATTTGTGTACTATATTCAGTCATTTTTTCCAAGAAAATAAGAGAGAATTTGATTCAATAATTAATAGTAAGTGAATTCGTGCAAAGACTACATAAAAAATTGCTCTACAAATATTAGCTTCACTTCTAGACAGATGGCAGCAGTTTTATGGCTTTATTTGCTCACTTTTGTCCGCTGTATGTCGCGTCAGATTAATGATGTGTAGCATAGCGTGTGCCGTGTTCCTTCGGGGGATTAAAACACATGATTCCGTTCGATAAAACCATTACCACAAAATGGATTTGCATTCACCGGTTCGGTTTCCGTCCGTCCGTACGGGAACCACTGTATAATCATTCTAATGCACTTATGATTAAGTTATTCCCTAACCTTAATGTCTTTCTGCCGTTTTCGTGGCCGTTCCGTCCGGTTTGGTTGTTGTGCTACAGACGCCGTCAACGAATTTGGCTGCACACTTTCTCCAATCCATTGCTCTCTGTGCTAGTGGAGAGGTAGAGTGGTAGAAACTAACGAGATTTACATGAGAAATGGACAGACACGATGAAGAAAAGAAGATTTAAAAATCAATAGCTTACCGAAATGCTTAGTTACTCTTTATGATTTTTATTCAAAAGAAAGGATATAGACAACTTAATCCTCAACCACAAAGGTTTTCGGGTTGTGTACCGGTTTGTAATTAATGTTTTAGGATTACAAATACTTCTCAAACTTTACTCACTCATAGTGGAATAGTGAGTCGAAGGTTGGGATTTGCTAGAGACCGGACCTTCTGAATCACCGGGTATTTCTGGGTTTTGAGGTTTAGTTTAAGTAAATTATTGATTTTTCAACCCCATTTGGAACGCATTCGTTTGTCCGATTTCATTGAAGATCTATTTATTTGACATCAAATGAAGGTCAATTTATCCGGAAAAAATGAACCACGGAAACTTTTTGGCTGAAGTAAACATAACCAAATTTCTACCTCCAAAATGGATTATCAATAGATGACGAAAGCGAAGGCGATCCATTTCTGAAGGATCTTTTTACAGTAGTCCAAAAGAAACAATTGAAGAAATGATACAATAAAATATCACTGTTTTACTAAAGATTCCTCGTTAGTTTGTAACTTTTTTTCCACTAGAATAGAAATGTGGAAAAATGAATACGCGTCAATATGTTAGACATCCTTCTTTTTGAGAAGGATAGAGCTAGAACAGTAGAAACTATACATATGCTTTTAAATATCATTGATCAATGTTTCATAATGCATCGTATCCAACAGACGTCGAAGGACGGTTTGGTGAACTCAAAAAAAAATCCTTGATGCACGTGCACAACCTTTTGCAATCCACTGCCCCTGAACTTCACACACCGAGGCTGGTGGCATTTTGCAAACTGCAGCCTAGGGTTTTTTTTTCACCGATAACGATTCACTATCAGGGCTAGGCATTTTACCAGCATTGGTGATAATAATACACGTTTTTCACATCATTAAATCAATCTGCCTCGCGTTGTGCAGTTTTTTCCAGCGTTCGCATTGAAATAAAAACTCGACTCGTCAATGCTGAGGCCCGGTAACAATTTGAACGTCACGAGTTGCATCGGGGAAAGCTTTATTTATTCATGCTTTATTTGGGCCCTACCATAGCATTGCTTTTACAGTCGCCTCAACTATGGCAGGGTATACTATGGAGCAGGAAGTTGGCGGTGCTTTTGGATTCCGTAGAATACCGGTGCGGACGTAAAATTGCATTCCTTCAATCAATTGCCCCAGCAACGAAGCTGGGTTAGCCAAACGAACGTGAAATGTCCTAGATATTGTGCTGCACATCGAACAATAGCTCACGTCCACTATGCCTAGAGCCTATAGAGAGGAGTTGAAAGACTGAAACGAAGCCCGAGGCTTTCTAGGGAACATTTGGAGGGAAAAGCGTAACAGAAGGGAATAGACGCGACAAACAGAAGGAAGAAAATCGATATTCCATTTTTCGTTCGGCCAGCATAGGGCAAACCTGTGCGGCAACGACCGAGGGCAACCTACTTTTTTTTCCTTCTCTTGACAGTGCCCGAATGCTCGGAGCGTAATGTTGTCGATTCGTGAACGGTTTGCTAGAGCGTGGGCAAACTTATTCACACACACACACATACATGTAGGGGGTGCCGAGGTGACTTAACTGTCAATATGATTAAAAATTCATTTTTATCCATCAGCCGGGAAATATCACGTGGTATGATATGGAACAGAGATACGGGAAAAGATCCGTACCGTCCAACATATACGATGGCAAAAGAAAAATCAGTAGCCTTTTACTGCTATGATGATGGGAAACTATTTCCGGAAAATCTCATATCGATTCGACTAAACACTGTCGTAAAATGGTGTTGAAAATGAAACGGAGCTGTCTGCTAAATATTCTCCATGATAGGGAGCGTGCGAATGGGAAGGATACGTGATAGTTGGTATTTGTACATAAATATGTTTATGTTGCCTTTTGCTAGCCATGAACTTCTTATATTAATAATTAATTTGGATCAATAAGGATATGGTTCTTTTCCATCGCACAATTATAGGAACAGTAATAGTTTCCCGTACCCTTTTCATAACGATTTTGTTGAGCTTTTCTCCGGCTGTACCTGAAGTAGGTTTGACAAATATTCAGATCTAGCCTGATTATGAAAGTAAACCAGGCAATCTTCATACCATCGATAGCAATAGCCCATTTGGCCTCCACATTTTCGAAACCAGACGATATTTGTCAATAGGCGGGTAGAGGAGTCATCGACCTAAAGGCAAACCTCCGTGGCAAGTACCAAAGCAGCAGACGTTGGGAACCACTATTATAGGAGAACCTTTGACACCCTTGGAGAATGAACAAAAAAGTTAGGTTCGAAGCAAGAAAGACCCATTTGCAGCACGCAACGTTCTCATCTGGAATTTCCCATGTAGACCTCAATTCTTGTTTCTTTGTAGGTTAATATCTGCAGCAGTTCGGTAGATGCTTATTAAAGGTAAACGTTAAAAACTGTCATGTATATGGAAAAAGTGAGATTTTTTTTCGCCTGGACACTTGGACAATTCGAGTGCCAACTCTTTAGCACGCCATGAACCCGTTTTGAACTCATTGACCTATGGTGTGATGCAATGATAATGTCTCCTCATTACTACCAATGAACTCTCAAGGGCTCTTGTGTGTGCGTTTTTTTTCCCTACAAGTAACCACCAGACGGTAGTGTCAGGCGTTCGTGGGTGTTTTTACTGGCCGCAGGATAATATCAAATGTTCCATCCGCTTTTAATTAAGTGTGTCGTAGATGGTTTCCGCTAAGAGGAAACCTTGCACGGTCAGACGCTAATCTTCTTGTCGCCCAGCATTTTGCAGCAGCTGTGACGTCAAAGTGTTCACATTTGTGCTGCGTGTTGCGATTTGTTTCATTTTCACTTCGCACTGAAGGCCAAACAAAGTTTCCCAATAAATCATGATCAATATTTTTGTCTTCTACCCATTCGACAAGACAACGAACGGATTGTCCGCACGTGTGTGCTTTGTTTTCATATCTTAATCTTGGGCTAGAGCACAGAAGCATAAGCTTCTAACAAGGTGTTGAGGAAAATCGATAAAAACGCTTCTAGTGAAACTTTGCACATCCGTCGAATAGTTATTCTGTGTTGCCGGTTTGGTTGCTTTTCCGGTTAGGAAAGGATGCACATGGTGTATTACGTGTTAAGAATATGTTTAATGCTTGCGAAGCTCTTTTCTCTTTACATCGGGGGAAATATTCGAAGCTACAAACTGCAAATAATGTCAAAAATAAATAAATTCTTTAATGTTTTTTGAGATGGGTGTTGGATGACTTTACTTTACTGTATTGTATACGGCTTGTATATCTTAGTAATGTACCTCTTGATTATGAAATTAATTTACTATTTATTATAAATTGTCTTCAGCTCAAACACACAAAACACAAGCTTGAGAACATTTTTTCTAATTCTGTTGGATTTCTATAATAAATTCGCTTTACACTAAATACTTTACAAAGCTTGATATAAAGTTGTAATTTAAAGAGTGAATGTTTCCCTGGGGGAATTTTAATTAGTGTCATAAATTAGCCCCAAAACAAAACAAATGACACAGAAAGGCGATTTTAAGCTGTCCCGGAAAACTATCATTTGCGTTACGAGCTCCACGGGCTGTGGAGAAGGTTAGGCAACAGCACTTGAAAAAAAAGTTAAGAAACATCTTCTCCAGCATCTTTAACAGATGTTGACATCACCGATCTGTTGCAAGCCGTAGCCTAAAGTGTAGCATCATAAACGGTGGTGCTTGTCGTGCTCATTCCGCACCATACTCACAACAATGCCATCCACAATGCTTAAGTTCTGCACGCTCTAATACCATCCCTGCGTGGAACGTTTCAATGCGGGAGTTTCGCCGATGTCTGACTCTAAATCATTTTGCTTGTTGATCTTATCACCGTCGTTGCGCTTCTTTTAAAACTGGCAATCGCAGCCCCCTAAAGTGTGCGTGTGTACGAGTTTCGTTCCGTTCACGGTTCAGTGGCAGCAGAAGTTGCACGGTATGCATCGCTGGCTGCGTGACATTGTCGTTCGCAAATGCAGGATTTCTACACACAAGCAGCTGGCAGATTTGCAGCTTAGTATTGAAATGTGCATAAGAACTTAACCGGCAATAGAGAGATGAAGGGATCGCTACACGGCTTAGGTGCGATGCACTGGAAAGATAAACATTGATGAAGGAAGCAGCATAGCTGGAGTTCTTTAGTGGTGGACGCTGTAGTGGATGAGTCTGGTGGCACCAATTTGTATCGAAGTAGAACCAAGCGGATGTGCTCCATATCCGTGAAATCGGGAAGATTTCCTTTCTGATTCCGTTGGCTTGTACTTACTGGATAACCAACAAAAAAGACCAACAAAAAGTATTTTACCATCTTGCAGTTCCGACTATCAATAAAGTGGTTTTGCCATTTTGTACTGCGAAATGGCTGATGCTATATCTTAGCGAAAAGCTGCTTCTTGTTACGAAATATTGAGCGTTCCAGCGTGTGGCACCACTGGAATGTTGTGCTGTGTGACAATTTTTGAACACATTGTGCATCGTCGATTATTGATTCAATTTCAAATTTTGCACATTTCGATGCATTGCGCGGAAATAAACAGCAGCGAAGTGGGTGCAATATTGTGTTGGGTCTGATGAAGGAAGAGAGCATTGTCAATATTGTTACTCGTTGCAGCAGTTTCACTACAAAATCGTGGCAACTTTGCGAAGGTACGATGCATTGTGTAAGTTGAATTTCCTTTTCTATGCTCCGCACTGAGGTGGAAATGGGTTCCGTCGGTGTATACGACGTTGTTCAAATTCGTGCGACGCACACAAAATGTGCAATAATGCATACACGCTGATGGTGAAATGGTGAAATGATGTTGAATGCAACAATAAGCAATCACTAAGCTATAGGAGTTTATTTAGAATTTTATTTAAGAAACGGTTTAAATCACAAATCTTGTTGGATTTGGAAGGAATTTGTTTGAATTATTTTTCCTGTGTGCATTAGTCTTCAGTGAATATGAATTATTCTGAATGATATTTTAATCCGAATAAAAGGAATTATCTATAATATTATCAATTCTCAATAATTCTGCAAACTCTAGCATCTAGAATCTTTCATGAAAATCTGCATATTCGCAAATCTTTGAAGGTTCATTAATTTCCGAAGATTATATGATTTTACCCATTTTTTCGCTTTTGCAACTTTGTTATTTACTTAGACAAGCCTGATATTGCAAAAGTCTTCGATTTTATCTGTTCAGCGCTATCTACAAATAATAAACTAGAATAGTTGTTCTCTCTCTCTTCTTGGCTTTAACGACTTTATACGGCATGACGGCCATTTCTGGCTTACTAGACTTATTTTACCACGTAGCCGGATAATCAGTCCTTGCTACGGGGGGACGGTCCGGTTGGGATTTGAACCCGGTCCTGCCGTGTGGACGGGCGCCGTTTATCACATGCACCACCGGACCCGCCCCCGAGAATAGTTGCTAAAAGAACGAATATTTCGACTGAATTGGTTTTTTTTCTGTAATTGAATTGGGCTAGAGTCGTATGTGTACAAAGCTCCATTTTATAACAAAATAAAAATTCTTAAAATCATTAATCTTTCGAGATTTGCGAATCTTCAAAGAGTAGAGTCATGATTCAAATGATTCTTCATTAAAGATTCATTTGAATAATGCATCTCAAAAGTTTCATTTTAACTCATGTACCGAAGTTATATTTAAGAAAGAGCGCTATTCATTAGACACCAGCGTAATTGCGTGGATCTCCCATGCAGAACATTAATGTGAATCTTGAGGAAAGAAAAAGTTGCATAATTAATTTAGTGTGTACACACAACTTAAGCACTTTCTGTATGCGTGTGTACGTTTCTCGGCACTTTTGCAACGGGCTGCTGCATTTAGAGTTTGTCACCGGCTGCGCCACATAATCGTTTATTTTCTGTGCATGAGTATTGGTTTGTACTGGTAGTTAAGCACATAAAGTTCTTTCCGGTGCCACCAGCAAAACACCGGTGTAAATTGTGCACAAAAAAAAAACAGCAAAATGTTCATTTGTCAAATGATGTTCTAGTTAACGTAAAGTCGGGTGCATTAAAACGTATAAGGAATAGAGGATCTGGGGTTTTGTAATTAGGTGGAGTTTTAATTGAACGCAATTAGAGTTTCCGCTGGTTTTCCTTTTTTCTTATAGGATGTATATTTTTTTAATGCGGTGTTCTGGCATCGTGCAATATTTAATTACACTTTGGTCCTTCCATCGGTGATGAGCATCTTTAGCACGAATTTTGCAGTGATGAAAAAGTTTAGTTGTAGATTTTCAAATGTATACCGTCTGCGTCATACTGCAGGTGGTAGTTTGTGTGAAACTTGAAATTTAGACCCTCTTGGGAGGGATGAAAATATTAATCATTTACACGTTAGACAGTCCTCTCAAAATGCTCTCAATGCAGCTCATTTTCTGTTTCTGCTAGATGTGAAGTAAATGTGTTAATTGCAGGTTTTTCTTTAGCTTAAAATAGCGGGAATTCGGATAGAGATGAAAAGGATCAAACGTTAGGTTAGGTTCGGCAGTTACTTGCATACCGCTTCATCCACAACGCCATGCCAGCAGTTTAGTGTGGATTGTTGATTTGATGTTTAGGGGTTGGTTGAAAATAGATTTGTGGGTGATAAATTTTCGTGAAGACAATTCAAGGTTCAAAAGGGAGTTGTCGAAGTTATAGGAGTGAAATATGTGTACCACTTAGTTGGTTTGGTGACCTCGGCACATTATAATTCCGAACGTGACTGTTCGGAAAATAATTTCAATAAATAATGGCATCGATACAAACGACAAATAGAATTAGAAAAATGCTTTTATGGTTGGAAAACAAATAATTTTTTTCACGATTGAAAACCGATTGGATTTCTCGGAATAATTTTGAACAACTTTTTGATGTTGTGGGTTCAAATTGTTTAAATAAATATTAAACAATGCTCTAAACTTTCCGGTTTTGTGTTTAAATGTTAGGTTTCCACGTGGATGCTAGCGAGAGTGATTCGTTTTTTTCTCCGTGGGTTTACCACCGATGTTGAGTAAACGAACGGTTGAATGTTGATCCGCCTGGCGGTGGTGTTCCCTCTGTTGACCCAGTTATCGTGAGCTGAAAATGTGTGTACGACTCTCATTTATGATGGACGAACGAAGGTGGATGGAAAACATGTGATCGCACTAGGACAGTCCCGTACTGGCAACATACAATGTGAGGCGTTTGGTGTGTTTATGTTCTCATCATACATGAGTGGCTAGTGCTAGCAGAAGACCGACGTCGACAGACGACGTTGCGTAATGCTATGGTTTTTCTTGGGCCCATAGCACAACGAAGGCTAGTGTGACATTCATCTGTCAAACTGTAGGCCAACATAACAATTTGAACAATGACGTGGCTGTTTAAAGATTTTAATTTAAAGCCGTACATTTCTATTGTGACAATGGAATAGTATGATAATGTTGCTTTCGTTTATGCTTGGACACATTTAAACTGGAACAATAAAAAGTTAAGAAACATTAAAACAAATGTTTTAAATTTTTATTTCATTCATATCATGCAATCGACAAAGAAGAATTTATTTAGTACATGATTAAATTATGTACTTGTATGTCTTTGAGCATTACGTATCGCAATATAAACATTGATTTCGTAAATATTTTTCAGAAATTAATTACATTTAATTGGTTTTCTAAAAAAAATAAAGGAAATTACATATAATATGAAAGCAGTTTACAACTGAAGAATTTCATTCATCGATGGTAATTATCCCGTTTCGAATTTTGCTTCGATCTTTTTCTCTCGTTTAGTTGTTTTATATCATCTTTAGATTCTTTCATCATCAAATTTTAATTAATTTTCTTATTGAGTTTCACCGTCAGTTCTGTAATTTGTTTGAAACCCTTAAGCTTTTCTATATTTTTAATAAATTAAACGCCGATGATAACGAATTAAATAAACATAAGTTTTGAATTTTTCATGCTTATTTAATTAATTTAAAAGTAGAATAAGTATCATAACATATATACAGTTTCTATTTCTACTCGAAATTGAATGCATTTCGGTTTGAGATTAGTTTTAGGGAAGGTTGTAGGGACCGCCACTGTGTGGTTTCCCGTTATAGATTCAATTGAAGTCGTTTAACGTTTAATGTTTATTCAAGCTGTTTCATGTTGTCTTGATGTTTTCCAATGTGCAATAAAAATGTTCATACCGTCAGTCGAGTGTTTCGAATTGATGTTAGATTGTATCGTCGTGCTTTAGAATAGCTATGAGAAGGAAAACGATTTTTCATACTTCGATATAATTAGTGTTTTTCCGTCAGAAAATAATATTTTAAACTTGTGATTTGTTTAACTGATTGTGACATTGCTACGTCTCATAATATGTACTTTATGTGGTTAGATTGTGGTATGTCTTTAAATACGCCACCAAGCCGCTAGGATATTTTTTATGCTAACTAAATTTAGCTACGCATGTACTCTCGTATAATATTAGTGAATATACACTGCCAAAAATACGCCTTGCTGTTGTGACAATTTAATGACCACTGGGTACAACATCATCCCTCCGACCCTTTCCGAGTCATGCAACTACCGGCTTGTCCCTTCGAGTCTTCGATACACTTTTCGGTGGCCATACAAACAAAACAACGTCGAAATCTATTTGCGGTGGAAAAAAGGAAGCATCCCACAACCGATGAGGCGGTAGAAAGGAAGAGAGCATGTTGTTGATGATGCTCGATATTAAAAGTGTGTTTTGTGTGGTCGCTGTCTGAGCTGGTGTTTGTCTGTTTTTTTTTTTGGTTTTGTTTGGTAAAATACCCTAGCGGTCAGGAGCGGAAAATCGCGGACGGCTTAAAATAGCCGAACCGAACCCAAGGTGCATCGAAATCGAAGGTGGTGTAACCTGTAAAGTGCAGTTCAACTTGCACATGCTGGATGCATCGAGAGAAGCATGCAAACACAGTGTAAACCGCAAACGTAAACCGGCGAGAGCAGAAAATGAGTCAGAGAGACAGGTTTTCTTCGGAGTAGGGGTTTTGGTCGTGTGTTGCCAGGGTCGGGGTGGGTCAAAAAAGCATTGTTAGTTGGTGGCGATGGTTTAGTTCGGTTGTTAGTGGCTTTGAAGGTGCCACGCGTGTCTTTCGTTCAAGTTCTGTGCTACGGGTTGTTCAAAAATTGTGAAAATTTCTGTTTGTGTGTTTTAAAAATATGAAGTGAAATAAAAAATTGGAACGTTAAAATATTGTTCCAAGTGATGGAAATAAAGGGGCGAAATCTTGAAAACGAAAGTGACCTTATTTTTTCTCGGTGTTTTAAGGTGGTCGTAGAGCGAAACTCCCGCCAGTCACTGGAGCATACATTGTTGTGTTATCGTTTCACCACAAATTGGGAGCAACTTGACACGAATGGGCAAAATTAATTTACGTGCACCTGCGTAGCAAGTTTCACGGCGTGTGGTCTTAATCGTCACAGAAAAGAAAAAATGTTTTTCATTACAAAAAGTGGCGTTTATCGGTGAATATTATTTAAATATTTCGAACTGTGTTCAGAAATATTATACTCCAACAAATGCAGGAGTTGTTTTATGTGAATAAAAAGTTTCGAAGAAATACAAATGTTGGCCACCAAATAACCAAAAAAGCAAAGCCGTAACGCATCGAGTATTGAGTGACCGATTGACCTGCAAAGTGTTCGAGATCGGCAAAGGGAAGAAGGTGAAGGTGTTGCACTTCAAATTTGATGAATGGTATTTATCGCGTAGCATAGTCGCGTGTGAAAGAGCGAAACGCCAAAGCCGAAGGCACTACATAGGAGCTAGGTGAAGACAGTTCGGTTTTAACTAGAGCCGGTTGGTCCCGTTGCGGTTAAGCATATCGAAGAATCGAGTCGTTCCCGCACCATCATCATCTTCGGTGCCGTTGAGCTGGTTAGCGGGTAAGGTTAGTATGTTGATTGGTTTTTAACGACGTCTTGGGTGACCGAGCGAAAGAAATCATACCATACGACAAAAGGAGGAGAAAAAACTCAGCTGCTCTAAAATACGCGCTCTGTGTGTGTCTGTCTAATACGAGCTGCTGGGTGCACAGTTTTCGGTGTCGATACCCGAACGTACTGTAACGGTGAACAGACATTTTAAGCCTGTACCGTGCATTAGAGGAACACTGAACTTCACTGTTAAAAGCACACCTGTTTAAAAATTGCAACAAGACAAAAAAATAGAATCGAAACCATTGCACCTTCGCTCAGACACGTGCAGTTGTGCGGTACGATACATAGCGGTACTGCTGATTCATAGTGTGGGAGTTGGTAACGTTGACGTGTGCTTACATAATTACAGCGGTATCCGTCTTAATCTACCGGGCGTGACTATGGCTCAGGTGCGTCCTGGTGCTAGTTTATTCCCACGAGCCAATAATAGCTAGAGAAAATCGATATAGACATTTATCTACCTACCACTGACTTGTGGAGAAATGAGTTTTTACTTATAAAAACGTACATATTTCTTCTGCTTCTTCTTGGCTGAATAACCCTACAGGTGATGCCGGCCATTTGTGGCTTACTCGACATATTTTGATCACGTAGCCGAAAAGTCAGTCCTTGCTAACAGGTGGACGACTCAGATGGGATTTGATACCCCGTCCTGTCGTGTGGCACCATGTACAGCACCGAATCGCTCCCTATTTATCTTAAAAACGTATTTATAATGTAATAACCCGTTTACGCCCAAGGGAAATATTTTTCTCATATACAAAAATCGTTACTGATTGTTTAATTACTGTTGTAACAATGTTCTTGAAACGAAATATCAAAATGAAACGCGAAATAATTTGTCAAAGTTCGCAAATGTCTTTTTGAACGAATACATATAAAGAAAAACTGTAAAATGTGTTATGTGCAACGTCCATTTGTGCTTCACAACTGAACGTAATTGTTTCGTGAAAAATCATAAATATACTATTGATTTTACTTTTCTCAGCATTTTTGTAATGTAATGTGTATTCGAAAACAATACAAAAAAACAAACTCGTCGTTTATTTACTTTTATGATCCATAGGGAAAATATTGTGTTGTATTGGCATTTTTAGTCTTGGATAGCTTATGGTCCTGAAGGGGTTGAATCGGTACGAATACGTTAGAATCAATACGAATATCTGTTTAGACTTTTATCCCATATGACTGATTTCAGAAATAGCAACTTCCCTGAAAAGACCTGTGATTATCTAGATTATAGACCTAACATTTATTGTTAGAAGAAGGATATCTTCCAAATTTAAGCTAGTAAGCTGGAGCTTATTCTGATATACTTTTTAAATAAGAAAAAATAGATGTCAGTGAAGAAAATTTTCTTCTTCCTAGACTTTGATTGAAATTAAATCTGAACAGACACATCCGTGTGTATATAAAGCTTGGTAAATGTGTATATTGTGGTCGAGTTCACCTTGAAATAGGAATCAAGGGAAGTGGGAGTGATTAAAATTCTACCTATGCATTGTCCACTTTAACTTAAAATTATGTGGTTAAATCGGCAAACGTCATTTTCATCCCCAAATGTCTCCAAAATGCTGCAAATGTATAATACTGTTAACATTTATACGTAAAATAAACGAAACAAACACAAACAGTTTTATTAACATATGTGCTTCAGTTGCAATAAAGTTATATAGTACTGCTTTCAAATGTGTAGTTCGGTTGGATCAATGTTAATGGTTTGGTCCATAACGAGGAGTGACTGAAAAATAAATCTATTAAGCTGTAGTACACGTTTATGACCATCGAAAGTAACTTGAGATTCTTATCAATAATACAAAATATTTGAGTCTGGTATAAAAATCTATCAGCTTTACATTTTCATTCCCAACCATAGACGCTGTACATCGTGCCGATCGTACCATTTGTGCGCTTTGTTGACTTTTCAGTGCTCCAATTTCGGCGATAAAGTAAAGTGCACGTATTCGATATCACGCAATTTTACGACAAGTGCCGGTGGCGATCGTTAACACGAGCATTATAAAATTGCCCAAAACGCGTCATGGGCAGTGCCTGCGGTGAACCGGTGAGAAATAAAGGAGTGTCAATCAAATTTTCCATCCCCATAAAATGAGTGAAACATGTAAAATACGCGGGAACAAAAACTAACGCAATTTTACGCGCGTCCGGGAGTTCGGGTGAAAAAGAGACTAAATTGTATCTTACCCGCGTACGGATTGTGTCGCGGGAACATTGTTGCACCTTTACGGTTATGATACTTATTACATTGGATTATTGCCGCTCTTTTTGCTTTATTTCTTTGGGTCATAAAATGTCGGCACTGTGATTTGGTGGAAAAGAAAATGAACGATCACCATTTATCGCCAGGTTAGCTTGTGCGAATACCTTTTTGTGTAGGTTGATTCAAATGTAGCATCAACGCAACTGCACAACGGAAAGGTGACGACCGAAGGAGAATGGCATACTATTTCCGCTATGGCGACACGGAACGATAGCGCATTTTGGAATTGCACTTAATTGTTTTAACTTTCTTTTCGTGTCTCTATGCCCATTCGTAGCTCATCGTCCCTGACACAGGAGGGAACGCTTGAGTAGCGATAATTGGACGGAAGACGAAGAGATTGGGACGTGCATTTTCAAAAAGTAGACATGTTGCACTCGAGGATTTATTCCATTTGGCTTAATTTTTAATGTCTTTTCGTTGGAGGCTTCCAAAGATTGAACAACAGATGCATGCTTGTGGCTTTACCGAGTTTGTCGTTTGTGCAGAAATTGTTGAGAAAGTAGCACTGGGCGAGAGTGGCAGAGTGCATAGAAAGTGTGTAGGAGGGTACAGTACACTTCAACCAGCGCCAACGGTTGACATTTTCCCCCGGTGAAAAAGAATTGACAATTTTCCACCCATTTTCGACCCATTTCACCTTAATTTGTACACGCTGCTCGGTTGGCACGTATTGCAAAAAAAAGGGTCGTAGCATCTCGGATTAAGACTCACGTTTTCTGCCTTTTCTGTGGAGGCGTTGAAAGGTGACACGGTTTTTCCATGTTTCTACCGTCAAGACGTTCGTTGTGCTCGGGAGGGGAGAGAAAGCACAACGCTCGATATTGGTGCAAACCCTCGACCGTGTAGGTGTGACATTGCCGGAAGGTGCACCAAATTAAACTTGGCGTAACATTGAAGCGTAGGTTTAATTTGATTGGGAAAATCCGTCGCTTTGTTGTGTGGAGAAACGGAATCAATACGTAGTGGTATTGAGGGAAATAAATCATTCATAAATTGGAACCAATCGATTTCTATCGTTACATTTTGTCATGGTACTAATAATATTATCAATTAAACAATTTCATCATTCATCATCAACTTTTCTTTCGAAGTAAGTTTATACTTAAAAATTATAAAAATACCGTAAGGTACGAAACACCAGTTACCTACAGGGGTTTCTCTGAGTGGAAAGATTTTCAAGGTCATAAAGAATCAACCTAATGCAAGAAACGTGTTTGCCGTCAGTGCATTAAGAACTACTTTCAGAGTAGCCAAAGATGAAGAAATACAACAGAAATTATTACACCGGTTTTTTGCTCGCTGGTACAAGTATATACTGTGCAAAATAAATCTAAAAAACGAAATATTATATTACACCGTTGAATGTGGTTAAGGAACTCAGCTCTACATAATGGTGGAGGAATAAATTCTGTACGGAAATAAGTGATCTTACAAATAAAACAGACTAATGCACTAATGTATGCCTTATGTTCTTATGCATAAGATGGTTCTATTTTGCAGTTTAGATTTCTTTTTAACTTAAACAAAACAGAAAATTCATTTCTTGTTTTATTGAAGACATTTAAATTAATTAATTCATGCAAAATTTGGGAGCATGTAGTTAGCAACATGTGCACTCAAAACCCGGAGGATCTTAATAAACAGCATTACAAATTCTAAATGGAAATTTGCTGTCCGGAAGGATACCCGTGGGTCCGATGTACTTTTGTGCCTTGCACCATCTAGCGAGGATTAGTAATGGTTCTTCTGTCTCGTTGCTCACCTAACCCGACTCCCACAGCCAACCAACTGCTGTTGTAGCTGCGGGCGGGTTTTTGAATGAAATTGAATGTGACGTAAATAATAATACGTTGCTATCCGTTAGTTGTTGATGTTGGTGTTTAGGGAAGATGTGGAAGCAATTTTTCATTGTTGAGCAGACAAACCTGCATGAAAGATGCAAATTCGTTGTGCATATGAATGCTTCTACAAATTGGCCAGTTTTTCATGCACTCCAAACCTGCAGGTCGTTGCGACTGTATAACGTTTTTTGTTGGACAGTGTTTGTGCTAGGGTTGTTTCGTTAAGGTCAAAATTTGTAGAACTGTGAAGTCATGAAATTTCGTTTCATATGCATGTGGTTAAGGATTACGATAAGAGGGGCGAAATCGTGGAAAACAGCATCCGTATTATTCACGTTGAAATTCGTTCATTTATTTATGGTTTATGGTTGGGGATTTAAATGAGGGTTTTTTTTCAGATTAATATTTGTGTCTTTTCAACACAATTTCTTTCCCTCCTATGTTTGCTGATTTTTTTTTTGTGGTCAATTAGTTAGTTAAGATTAGTGTAAATATTTTGATGATTATTTGTTAACATGCTTTGAGGTATTTATTTTGTTTTTGAGTTCTTCATAAAGTGTAATAAAGTGAGACTGTTATTAATGAACTTCACTTCATCGAATGATTTATCATGGTTTTATGATCTGTTCCACCACACTTATTGTTTGGTGGTTAAAAAAACACTACATCTATCGATCGCTTTTGGCGCCAACAATCCTTTTGTGACTGTGGCTGTCGCCATTGGAAGCTATGTTTGGTGCTACAAAGATGAGTAGAAAGAAATAAAAATTCGAAGGAAAAAAACATTCCAGACACAACAAACTATCGCTAGGATATCTCACACTTCAAAAAAAAGACGATTAGACGACGAGATGGAAATGTTTTAACGTCACTCTCTCTAGAAAATTGGTTTCCGTCCTTTGTTGTGGTTAGTTTTTTTTTATCCGATGTTAGAATTCTCAGTGTTAGTAATGTCAGTTACTGGATTGCTAACATATACTTGAGGTTTCCTTTATCGCTGAGTAGTACAAGTGCTTAACATTATTGTGTAGCTATTGGAAATGGCTGGTCGAAACGTTACTTGAAACTCTTATAAACAGTATTAAAGAAAATATATGTTTTGGTGCTTTGGTGATTATTACGAAATAGCTCTTTTCTATAAGATAAAACTTAATCAACAAGTTGGAGTTTAATTTCCGGTTTTTAATCTAACCAAGTGTTTTATGGGAAAATTCCATCCATTTTTTGTGCTACTTCTCTCCGTGTATCACCTATGGCCAACTTTCCAGTCTATTCGTTGCGTAACAGATAAATTGTGTTTGTGTCATTCTTTGAAGTACCCTCCACAATGTTTCTACAGCTAGCTTTCATCCTTTCACAATCTCTCCAGTGTCTGGATCTACATAGGGATTTAGAATCCGGTATGCCGTTTAGTACGTGTGAGTCCCCCGAGTATCGATGGGTGAAAAAATGGTATACGGGGGAAAAAAGTACTCCCGAGATCTAACGGCACGATACGGCACGTTCTTGTGCTGTATTTGGACAGCTTGGGTAAACTTCGGCTGAAATATGGTTCCGGATGGAAAAGTTTTGTGACGCTCTCTGTGTGTGGGAGATGATGCTAGTCTCGTTCGTTCTATTCCAACTGGTGGTTCTGTGGACACTGTAATGATTTTATGGAGGGTGCTTGAAGTCCAATATTGCGGGTATATGGAAACCAAATGGGTAACCGTAATTGAAAATATTATCACTAATTTGCCGAAAATCAAATAAAATCGGATCAGATTACCGATGGGGAATATATAAATTAGGATTGAGGATTCTCCTTCATTTTATTGAAACTGCCCTCTAATGTTTTGAGGTTATACACACCTTTTAAATTTTGAAAAAAAGAGGATACTAAATATTTACTGTAAGGATTTAGGGAAACTAAACGATTCTTGATTTTTCTCGTCTGTTCTATATAAGCATTCTTTATCAACCTTTGAAACTTGTCACTTGTCTGATGGTCAGTAATCCATCAGTCACTCACCTTGGGTAACGTTTATCGTAACATGAGCAAGCGAACCATTGTCTTCAAAATCTGTAGAAATCTTTTGAAGCAAACGACACGTGAGGGACATCCTCTCAAAATCTCGAGCATCCTTTCACAGGCTCGCTTCAACAAGGCGCCGGATGAATTGTGCCTCAACTATGCTGTACTGCTAACGGCGGCTTTCGAAAATCCTGCTGCTCTGTTTCGGTTTAGTGACGATTTTTTGTTTTCTGATACCCAATGCCTAGCCGTTACTACTTTCAACCCTAGAATACGGCTCAGAAGTAGCTCTACAAAAAGGCGCATGCGTTACAGTGGCGAATGTGTGTGTGTGTATGTGTGGCTGATTGTATGTGTGTCCACGGATCCATAGCTCCCCAAACAGCTATGGGATTTTTGCAACGGTTTTTACCCCAATTTTTCTACTTCCGCCTGTTTAGGTGTGGGAGTAAAAATCTGGCAGAGATAAAAGCGAAGTAAAGGGATAGAAGCGTAAAGTGTCACGGATGTTCTCATGTTTCTCTATATACATGTGTGTTCACATTGGTCGAAAAGCAATGGCTTTTGCCCGGCGTTTCCAACCAGTGTTGAGATTACTGCTTGAGAGTTAAGCTTTTATCTTTCGCAGGCGTTTAGTACATTTTTTACCCAGCTTGGGTCCATTTTTTTGGTGTGTGTGTCTCTGTCGTCGAAAAAAAAAACGCCGACTGTCACGACTTGCATGAAGCTCCATTGGGGAGTGCTAAAATGGTGATAAAATTATAAAAGCTCTACCGAGCAGAAACGACATGCACGGTGTTTGTCGACAGCAGTAAAAATTAGCGGTGAACCGATTTTTCTATATGTTTTTACGAAGCGGGAGGTTTATGAATCACTTTGCATGTGCATAGCGTGTTTTTTACAGGGTAGTAAAGGTAACATGTGAGCATGTGTTACAAGGAACTTGAAGTAATTCACACCTTTCCACTCAGCATTTCTGCGTTAAATAGAATTGCGCCAAATATAAAAATCAAGAAATGTAAGCATTTCACAAGAACCTGCGCTTGGAAGGGAAAAGGTTGAATGCTGGCGCAGGTGGTAAGAATTGCACCCGTGAGAATAATTAATAAAATAATCCACAAGAAAGAACCGAGGTTATTATCACAAGGGCTCTTTACTATTCCAATTTTCTTCTTATACCTGCCGCTGGTATAGATTGTCGATCCCAGCGGAACGTTGTTCAAACGGCGATACCATCGATCCTGGAGAGGCTGTCTGTGTTGTACGATTGCATCAATTTGCTTGAATGCTAGCAGTAGCAGGAGAAACAGAAAAGGGGCAAAATCAATTACCCACTACTCTGTACCTTGGTCCGATGATGTAGCATTTCGATGTAGAACTTGGTTTGCGAACGAGCTGGACGCTCGATAGCAATCGACTCGTTCTCTCGTTGGTACTTCACATAAATTCTGTCCCAAGTGACAATCAGAGACTTTCCCCGATGGCAATTATTTGATAAGTCTGTGTAAGCATTATTAATTGCAATAAATTGTGTGATAAAGGTGGGGTGAAGTTATAATTACGGATGCATCCAGCCGTTTTGGGTGGGTTCAAAGCAACTCTTTTGCGAATATTGCGAGTGCACATCCTGTCGAGTTAGAACAATGGATACGGTACACAAGGAAAACTGCTTTTCCTTACATTCGTTTCCACAACTAGTAACACTAATCGTCTTTCCTTTTTGGTTCGTACCGCACCGATTATATTAGTTTTGGGTGTAGTTCTGTAACAGCCCCCCCAGCTGCTGTGCCATTCTGACAGCAGAGACAAGTGTACCCGGCACAGCTAAGGATTCCCGTTGGCTAAATCCCGTCCTTCAGTGGTTCTTTTATATCCGCGCATAAGGTTGCGCATTGTTGTTTGATAGCAATCACGAACACTGGCACGAATAGCTCTAGAACTTTGACGTAAACTTCCCGACGGAAACAGGAAGGAAGTGGTGTTGTGTTGCGTTTCGAATGAGGTATAATATTTCAGAGGAAATTTGAAGCGATCCTTCCTTGTCATATGATGGCCGGTTGTACACTTCGCTGCCAACCAGGACGCCTCATGCGAACAATATGAACTCTATTTGTGGAGTGTTTTCTTCTTGGCCCAGTTCTTCCTGTTCCAGCTGTGCACTTATGTAACGTAACAGTGGATGCACTTTTGTGTTACTTGTGCTGCTGCAGTATTTAGAAAATGGAAGTGACCTCGCATAATGGAGTGCAAGGATTCAGTGTAGATTTCTTTTCTACGTCTCATTGCCATCGGGCACATTCATGTATCTGGGCAATCTTGAAAGATTTGTTTAATTTTTTTATTTTTAGCGTTTATTTTACAGTATTTTTTGTGCTTCTGAACTTGTTTATCTATACATCTATAAATTCGAATAGTTTTAGTAAGATGACTTCTTCTGTAGCAGTTTTATTTTATTTTATATATTTTATTTATTTATATAGTTTATTTATTTAATTAAGAATTTTTGGTTATTTACCTACTCCACCTTTCCGCCCTAAAATAGAAACACATGTTTAAATTTTATGAAGAGAAAAGCGAATTGTAACATTTATTGCACCACAACTTTCTAAATACTATCGTTGGAATACTTTTTTGATTTTTTGTCTCTAAAATTATTGTACTTTAATAATTAATTTCCATAATTTCCTATAAAATGGGTTTAAGTAAATTAGTTGCATAAAGCTAAAATTCATTTAGAGTATTGACAACTTAAAAATACAAAAGTTTTTATACTAATTATAAAAAATGACCATAAAAGGAGTGCGTTATGAAAAATATAGATAAAATATTGTTATCACTGTGTACCGAAAATTATTCATTACATCTAATGCGCACTGCAATTACGCAATACAATAATCGATCGCACTGCTGACCAAGTTCGCGATCGCGTGCCCGACACGCTATAATTATCTTTAAATTGCATTTTTCTTATGCACACCTTACTTTTCGCCAACGTCCATCACTCGTCAATTAGCTGCAGGGGCTTCAAACAATTGTACCGACACAACCATTAGCGATATCATTCTTCTAATTTGGGAGCTTTTATAGTTAAAAAATCGATTGCAGTACGTGCAACACATAGGCGTGGGTGCGCGCATCGTAACATAAATGAAACGCCTCATCCGCCGTTACCGCATTGCCCAAACGTGATGTGTGTCCTCTTATGCGATACAATTTGAGCATTCGAGGATCAAACGGACCGAATATTGGAGTATGCTTTTTCACTTATTCATTTTTTTCGCATGCTACAGCAGCAGGTTCACTTAAACAGAAACCATTACATAAGTGTTCGGATTTTTACATGGAAAAAAACAATGATACATTTATTTTGGTTTAAACTTCCGTTTCAGTGAGTAGTAATATACATATTTAAAGATAATATTCTTTGCTGCGGGAAATTAATATTACATGACAATTGCAAACTTTAAATTCATAAATCTTTTCCAAGCAATATATTTTTTAAGTTTCATTCATTGAAAATGTTTCTCTCTTTAACTATAAACTGTGATCGATTGATTAAGCACGCATTCGGTACAGCAAAACGGTTCGGATGCACAAAATTCAGACAATTGAATAATGGTTTTGCACACATTTTATTTACACCTTTCTGCAATGCTACATTGTTGCAGCTTTTCGTTTACCTCAACCCTAGTGAAATGTGGCTCAGCAAAAAGAAACCAAAAAAAAAAAAACATTTTGTCAAAATTTATGTTTGCAAAATTTTCTGCCCGAAAACGGAGAACGTAAATAGCGCTAAATATCGTTGTTTGTTGCACGGCAGATACAGCACAATGATGGTACTGCTGCAATTGTCCTCTTTTTGTTTTTGTTTACTAAGTGTTGCAGTGGAAAGCATATTGATGTGTGTGGTTCTGTATGGCAGAGAAGCTGTGAAAATAAATCATTCAATTATTTCCGCGCGATTGAAGGGTAGAAATAAGTGAACCAAATAATTTGTTTTTAATTGTTAATATATTTATGCTTGTTTGTCGATCGTCAGTTAGCACATATGCTAATGATTATGAACACTCCAGGCATGCCGTATTATAGCACCATTTGATTTACGATGGCGTCATTATAGTGGCCATTTTTTGAAATGCATTTTGGTCTTTAGTTTCGGTTTTATTTGATGTCATTAACATGCAATTTTTGACAGTTGATATTTATGTTTTCTATGTTTTTAAACTTAACTATAGATCATTTCAAAACTCACTGTATCGTTTGTCATGATCTTCAATCTGTTGCATTAATTAGCATGAATAATTTCCTCTACCATAACTATCGTCATCTAGGAAAGCAGAACAATGTGTGTTTTGGGGTTGGAGCTGAGTTAAACGGATCTAGACCGAATTATGAAAAGCGCCCGAGCGCTCGTGTGCTTAAGTTTATATCGATAAAATGTGTATCTTTCGCTCATTTAACTGTATTACAACCGCACGGTTGGTTTCATTTTGCATACATTAGATATGCTGTAGGTGCATTTCAGTAGTTGTGGCGGGTCGTACGAGTTGATCAGATGGGAAAGTCTCAAAATGCATTATTCGTCACGTTATGCTATCCTTTGTAGAGTGATGAAATGCTTCGGTTTTCCCCGTTGGGATTAGTAGAAGAACTTCATGTACAATTTATTCGGTTATGATAATTCGTCGTTTTGGTAGCTTAAACATTTGTTTGGTTGCTCGTGTTGAAACAGAACGATATTTTACGGGTAATAAATTTTGCATTTTAACCATTTTACAAGAATTCTCTATGTGCTACAGAAGCTTATTCGAGAAGCTAATGGCTTCATACAGTATTCATATGGTAGCATAAGTTGCATAAGACTTCTTGCTTGTAAACGAATGTACGCATGTCAATAATACCATGATGAATAGTTAGTGGCTGGTAATTGGTCACAGATAGTTAGACGCTAGGAACTTCCAGCACGACAAACGTTCTAGAGCTTAATGGATTTGTGTAGAATTCTTGGTGTTGTATGGTTTTACAACCATTTTCGGGTTTTGTTTAATGACTTGGCCTCTCTGACTTGCATTACCGATAGCTGAATAGTTAGACATGCGTGTTTGTTTTCGTATAGTTAGCTTTTGTTTAATTATGGGAGGTTAAATTGGTCTACAAATTATATGTACGGTAGAACTATTGATAGAGTTCCAGTGTGCTCCTGTGTAGGAAACCTGTAATATGGATTGTATTTAATTTGGAAATAATATAAATTGGACAGGGCAATTAAAACTAGCTGGGAGAGAAAATCTGAAATTGTACGCGAATTAAAATCTGACGAAAATATAGTTGGAATAAAATAATTCTTTCTTGGAATAAAATTATAATTTCGTATTCAGATATGTGTCCATACAACACAGACAATACAATGTGTACAATGCGATGGTAAGCAAATGAGTAATCAGCAACATACCGCGTCACCTTCCACGGCAACGTGACTTCAAACGACGACGGCAATCATTTGTAGGGTTTCCTGAAGTGACTAAGTTTCGCCTCACTTGACTAATCCTGGTGCAGGTGCTTTCCACAATACATGACGCTAATTGTAGTTTCATTTTTTGTCACTTTCTTGTATTCACAGGACTCGGCTCATTCGCGCATCCCCCGGCCAGATGGTGTGAGCAGCCGCATTCCAGTGCCGGGAAGTTTTCGGATACCGAGCACCACCGCGCGGCTTCCTTCGAAACGAGGCGCACCTCAACCACCGGCCACGCCGATCAGTTTTCTGCGGCCACCGTCGCAGGGCCGATCGGGCGCTATTTCTATCGCGCGTTCCTATTCTGGTGATAAATTGTTCAACGGAGAACCTAGTCCGTTTCCGCTGTTGACCGCTTCTACGCCGGCGCCGGCACAGCTTCGCCTGGGGCTGACGACACCGAAATCAAGTGGCTTGCCATTTCTGAGGAAGCTAGAGTTGGTCGCTTCGGGCACGACCGAACGCTTGGAGGACATCAAACTTTGCCAAAGGGAATTCGCAATCCCCAGCGACGACGACGAGGATGGTGAAGTGCAATGTGGACCCGATGCGACAGTGCAGATGTTGGTGGACGAATCGCTCGAGCTGGTAGGAGCGAACAGTACGGATAATCTGCTGGATCCGCCAACGACGGAGCTGGCGTGCAGTGAAGAAAATGCGACCGTCATTATTGCGAGCAGGCACACGCCGATGTACGCTAGGAATGAACATACCGTAACGTTACAGCGTGATGGAAACGTTACGTACGAGATCCGACGTAGCGGAACCTTCGTAAAGTCCTCCCGAGAGTCCTTGAATTCTCCCCAGGATCGTCCACGTCCACCCGTGCTGAGTCAAACACACACTCGCAGTCATACTTCGCTGTCATCGAATGTTCTTTTGGGACTGACGAAAACATTCCACCGCGAAAGCACCGAAAGCATCGATTCTCCGGTGCTAAATCTTACGCGAACCATGCCCTTTCGACGTCCCTCTACTGGGGAGCTGATTCTAGAGGAGGATGGCACTCGACGGCCTCCAATACTGAACTCGACGATGGTCAACGAGCGGTTACTGAACGTTACGCAAAGCATTCCTAACATAACGCAGGAGCTGCTGTATGCGGACGTCAGTCACGAACCCTGCCAGGCGCCTGGGGATAGCGTGCTGAACAGAACGACATCGGTAGAAGAGCAAAAGGCGCAACGAGGATTAGGGGCTGGAAGTAAAACGAAGCTCAATCGATTAACGTTCAATCTAGAAGAGTCGGTAAATTTGATGCGGTTTAGTCCGGTCAGTAGGGGAAGTAACGATGGACAAACGAAAGTGTTTAGTTCAACGCTACATTCAGAATCGATGGCTATTCCGGCTGCAACAGGTACCGGTAGCGGCCAAGGGATGCAATTAGCTGGAAGTCAGCACAGTACCAGCATGTTACTGATGGATATCAGTGCACAAGATCGAACGCTAGTTCCTTCAGAGTTGGACCTTGAACGAGACAGAATGAGCGACGATGAGGAGCACATGCCGGGCTACTCCATAGGGAGAAGGAATATCGATCAACGTGAAGCAAGCATAGAGGCGGATGTGAGCGCTGGGAAGGAAATATTCGACCTGACTCTTGATGAACCAGAGTCATGCTGTCAGGATGATGAGCAGCAGCAGCAGCAGCAAAATCAAACTTATGCGCAGCAGGACGTCGTACTACGGCGGCATTTGGAAAATCGTTCCAACACAGTTCCACCACCGAAACAGCGATTCTCATTTGGACTCGATCTGACCGAGTGCACGTTGGATTGTTCGATTGAGCTGTGCGATTCGTCACTTTCACTGACCAAACCCGTCCATCTGAAGTCACCCACAAGCTCACTCACAAAGCAGGGTTCGTTTGAGATGGATGAAAGCCTCGGCATCCTAACGCCCGATCAGATGAAGGAATTTCTCGATTCGACCACGACCAACACCAACACAAACAATACGAATAACGCGGCGAACGCTGCTGGCCTGGAGCTGCAGCTAAACACGGGCATGGGTGGGAGTGGTAGCGTTAGCACGGGTGTGGCACATCATCATCACAAGCACGGAGCGTTGCAGCATCACTGTCGCATCGATCAGACGCCCTCGCCCGAAGAGCTGCCACTAGATCCGGTGGGCGTTAAGACCGACATGTCAGATATTATGCTCCCGGCAGAGCTGTTGCTGATAGCAGGTGGTCCTCAACCGTACGGCGGAAGTGTGGGTGGTGGACAAGTGAATGTCGGTGCTACAGGTGGTATGAGTGAGCTGTCCCAGGCAGATTCCGACCCGAAAACGGATCAGATGACAAAGTCTGCCACCTCGTCGAAGGTGTCGAATAGCTTCATCACGAGCATTACGAGTATTACGAGCCTCGACACGGGCTACCAGGGTGATGGAGAAATGTCTCGACCGGCGAGTCGCGGAGCCGATCATTCACCGTCGAATGGGCCGCGCGTAAAATCTGCACTTGGTGGAGGCGCCTGGCAACCGATGATGGCTGCCGCTGTTGCTGCAGTGCCGCGGCGTCAGGATCCGATGACTGATTCGGATTTCTTCACCGAAAGCGATGCAGACGATGTATTTAACCGTGGCGATGCTCGACGAGCTCAGATCATCGATGGGCAACTGTATGGTGCGCCGGGTGGAGCGGGTGGAATAGCGGGTGCACAAGGTGCGAATGCCATATTCAATGCGATAGACGAGCAGGATGATCAAGATCTGCAACAGCAGCATCAGCACCCAAATCACCAACAACTGCACCAGGATGGTGGTCAAAATGAAGATTCGTGCATGGAGTCAAGTGGAATTTTTACTGACGTCGAAAATCGGGCCGATGATGATCTTGTGCAGCGCCGGGCAGATGATCAACAGCGCGCAGAGGCAGCTGCTGAGGGAAACAGCAACAGCAGCAGTTGCGGTCGTCGAGGTTTTGATGAAGAACAGCAGCAAGCAACGGACGATATGAGCCCGGACGTCTCGACGGATACGATGAGCAGCAGTAATAGTCAGAACTTTGTGCGAGCTTCCGAACAACAGCTCACACGAGATGATGATCCAAACCAGACTTGCAAATTGGTGCTCGACGAACGCGAGAAAGACATAACAAGGTGCTGCGATGACGGCAAGCCAGACTTATCGCAACACATCGGAGCTTCCCCGAAGGCAAACGAACACCACTACCATCAGTGCGCGATTACGACGATGACGGCGTTGAAATCTGACGGTGATATTGGTACCGTCGCCGGTACGACAGCTGGCGCTAGTTCTCCTGGTAGTGGTGGTGGTGGCATCGCCGTCGCTGGGAACGTTGCGCGCCGTTGCGATGCCGACAGCTTCCACGATGTCAGTGGTAAGAGATCGGTCGCGACCAGCGGCAATAGTACTAACAGTGCGACCAGCAACAACGGTAGTAGTGGCATCAGCGCTAGTCGTAAGCAGCTCAAAAACGAAGCAAACCGTGGTCTAAGGAAACATCACCAGCAGCATGCTGCTGGCGCGGAAATGTCCGCCTCATCCACCGTTTCGTCGCGTACGGATCGTTTAAGCAAGACGCGTCTTTCGAAGGATTTGCCGGAGTGCACTCGTAGTAGTGGGGTTTCGATCGACGAGTGCAATGCGGGATGTGACAGTGCTGTTGGTGACTGTGATCAAGAAAATAAGCGTCCCAGTGTGGGGGGTACGCGTGGCAATCTGGGTGTAAGTGCACGTGGCGGTGGTGCCACAGGATCCAATTTGAGCTTTGTGAAAAAATCCAACACCCCGAACAAGTGGGACGCGGTGATGAGCAAAATTGCGGAAAATAAGTCAGTGATGAGGCGTAATTTCAGTGACGTGAAGTCACGCATTAGCTGTGGAAGTGGAGTGATCAGTGCAGGTGCATCGAAGGGGTCAGCTACGTTGTTACGGCGGGACTCGCCCGCAACAAACACCGCGACCGGTTCGCTGAAGAGCCCACCGTCCGAGTGCACCAGTGTTGCAAGCCGAAGTTCCGCACACGGCAAACGAACGATCTCCGGATCGGTGAAGAGGTAAGTGACGAATGAAAGGGAAGGTGGGGCACGAACACATTTAGTGCCGGTTTGAATAGTTTTCTCACGTGTGTTTTCGTACGCACATGCAACGTTTTGAATGTCTGATGCAGCTTAGTGTTCGCTCGAGTTCGGTTCGATCGTTTATCAGTAGAGTAATGTTTAAGAAGGTATGCTTTGAACTGGGGATAGGAACAGTTGTGTTCGGGGTCAGGTCGTGGCGTGGTTATGTAAAATAAAGATTGCACCTTCGCTTTGGAAAAGGTGTTTCGTTGTGAATGCCCGACCTCAGAGCGCAAAGGTTAGCGTGAGCTTATGCATTGTGCAGGGGTGAGCAACGGCTTAATTTTTTTTTCAAAAGAAAAATTAAGTTATTAAATTAGTTTTTAGTAAAGTTTTTAGATTTGATCAAAGTATTTAAAATAAAAAAAAGTGCTAGTAGAATTTAAATCTTTTCTCAGACCTTATTAATCATTTCAGTCAGACTCTCAGTCAGTCTGATCAATCAGACCTTATGACTCATTTGATTATTATTCTGAAAAATATTTTGAAAAATAAGTATAAATGAGTAAATAAGAAATATAACATGAATTACGTCAATAACTCCAAAATTTGCTGTATTCAAGAAACTTTAAACATTTATTGATTTATTATAAAAAATAATCACTGCTCAGTTTAGATTAGCTTCGAATAAATTTACAGATCCTTGAACACCTACTCTCTCCTACTATTCAGTAGGAGCATTTTCCCGCCCATATTCAATTGGAGCTTAAAAAAGATAGTAACAAATTAAAAATCTTTGTGAAAATACTTAATATTATTGTATTTATATGCACCAAGTCTTCGATTGTTCAACCCTGCTTTAGCATGTTTGCGTGAGTTCTGAGACCTAATGGAAAGACCTCGATACCAGCGGCACCTTGGTTGTGTGGCCGCGGCGTCGTCAACATTATCTTCACTAACTCCCCCCCCCAAAACACACGTTGTTGGTTGTAGTCGTCAACCTCGTCTCGTGCACCTGCTCCTTGGTTCCCCTTGCAAGTAGGCCCAATTGCGCATGCATGCCTTCTCCAATGCCAATGAACAGCAAACACAGTGCGGTTATGCTGAAGCGTTTGATGTGTGCTGCATTGGTACTGGCATCGACATCGTCTAGTACCGGGTGGAACTACGTGTTTGGATCGATTTTGTGAATCGAATCAATACTCGTGCCCGTTGCCTCTCGCTCACTCTCTTGTACCCTCCAGCGACAAATACCATCGTGTCGGGATCTGATGCTTTCCTGGCAGCAGTTTGAAGGAAGTCGTACGCAATCAGCCATCAGAAACGAACAAACAATCGAACATTATATGAAACATTATTTCGAGATCAAGTTTTTGTGTTGATTGTACAGGTAGAGGGATGGTTGTGGTGAGGGGTGTGGCGTTCATTTCAAAACCTAGCTTTTTGGGGGGTTTCTTTGTGTATTGTCATTTGAGAAGCACCACGTGTCATAATGGAGGTGTGGAACGTTGTTTAAAATCTTAACCAGCATATCAGTGGTTTATTATTTTGATAATCGCTTTGCACAACCATTCTGCACTATTGTTTCATCATCGTGGCACTGTTTTTCACATCCCCGTCACGTATGGAACACAAATTTGTGAGTGCCAAAATGATCGCCCCCAAAAATTTGTAACACCTTCACAAACGTGATAAGAACCTAATTCAACAACGAACAAACCTGTTTCGCTACGTCTTAAGTACAACATGACCGGTATGACGACGCTACTTCAGATCGATCATGCATTCGGCGGTCTTGCTTGTCCTTCCTTTGTAACCGTTTCTCGCGCCGAGTCAGGCATCTCGGCGGTTTCCATCCGTCACTTAGCGCAGCAGCGCGTATCACGCATTTTAGCATCAATTCTCAAGCTTTACGATCATCTCATGCTGTCCACACGTGTGTGTATGCGTGCCATGTTTTACTGCCCCGGCACAATTACGTCATCGTGGATAGGGTGAAACACAAGGTAGCGCACAATTTACATACATCAACAGTTCGTGCACCACTCGCGATATGGCATTTGAACAGTTTTATCTGTCGCATCGGAATACTCAAACGGACTGCTAGTGGTTTATATTTTTATTTTGGATTCCGGTTCCTTTTGTTGCTTTTTTGTTGCAAGTTTCTGGTTAAATTAACTTAAAAAAAGTTGTTTTCGTGAACTAGAACTAGAGATTTGTCGGACGATGAGGATGATCATAAAAATCAAAGTTTTATCTCGACCGAGTGTTAATGTCCACATTGTGATAGTATGTGAGCCCCTCGTAACCGTTATCCTGTGTTAACATAATCCATGCTTTCTAGAACCCGGCAAACCATCTGAGACATCGGGTCGGAATTTTTCGAGTGAAAAGGTTCAACACGAGCTAATGCGATTCATGTTAATTGCTCGTGCAAAATGGTTTGCTTGTCTTTCGTGAAACTGTTTGTTTTCGAACAGCTAAAATTCAGACAATTTAGATAATGTGTTAGCAAACTTTAATCAGACATTTCCTTTCCAACACGATCCCTGCATGAGGCTTTTACTTTGTTTGAGACAAAACTTCGTTCTTTTTTTCTATTTTATACATAAACCCTTCTTGAGTTCGAGTCCGTTTTACATACGTAAGAGATTTACTGACGGTTTTTAGGTCTTTAGCATCTTTATGGCGCACATTTATTGACACCATGTTCGGTCAAAAATTCCAGACAACGTGTGTCGGAATGTATTGACAATGAAATCAAATTGTTTGCACAGTTTTATTTGCCGTGCAAATTGGGTGGATTGAATGTGTTCGCCATTTCATGCTGATATATGAAAATTCTGAGACTTTTTGTTGTTGTATATGTATGTTTAATAGAATTTTGGTTGTATTCGTTGAATGTTTCGAAAAAAGTAAGGTTTCAGACGTCATTTTGGAAGTGCATCATCGCAAACATCGATGATATTTTTTTATTGATAACCAAACCTTATTTACACCACGGGTGTCATCGGGTTTTGGTTTAGATTATACCAACGTCAGATGGTTCTGTTGTGTAGATAGTGTGGACAAAGGTATAAAAAATGCTTTTTTCTGATTACACTTTCAAATCACGTGTTTTGACCATATTTAATCGTTGCATTTCGTTGTGTTTGTTTTAATGCAAGGCACCATGCTGATACAAGTACAAAACAGAGCAAACGAAACACAAAAGATTCATTAATGCCATGACCAGTGGATCATTGGGCGTAGTGTAATGAAGTACTTTCTACCTTCTATTGATTTGATAGTGCGCTTGATTGAAGAACCATCGCTATATTTCGAGCCAACTGTCGCGATCAGTACACCATTCCGGCTGTTTGTGTCATTAACAGCAGTCAATTAAATCTAATGAATATTGATAACGCTCGTCACCTATTTGCATCCAAAGTCATTCAGCGCCATGCAGGCGGGATACGAGCTCATGGTGCGATGCATTTTGATTGACACTTTGAATCGATAATGACGTGGACAAAAAAAATGATTCCATTGAATAATGTCCCTCTATGAGCTTTCTCCAATTTTGGTAGCGAAGCGCAGGAATTTTGAGCGATATTTGCGATGTGATTCTAGTGGATTGCCATGTGTGGCTTTAAATATTTTTATAACGAAATATTTTCATATGTCAATTTTTGTCATATCTGCAAAAAAGGATGAAGATTATTTTGATAATTATTACAATTAAGATTATTTGTACCCCGCTCTTATTTTATCATACAAAACCGCCCAAAACATTTAATATCAACAATATTAAACAAATAATATACCAGCACTATTATACTAAAATATATCAGACAATAAAGACAATTATTTTAAAATTAAATGTCTTTAGCCAAATTTAAATAATTAACGAATTAATTTATAGGTTACGAAACATCAATTTCACCTTCTTATTACTAGATTAACTGGGAGTTAGTAAGTTCTATGTTTGAGGACATAGTATAGTCAAGATTTGATATCGGCAGTCATTTGTAGTAGTAGACCTCACCTTGGTAAATCAATTATTTTACTTAAGATAGACAGATTGAAGTTATAATACGGCAAATGGCGTAATAATAAAATAAATAAATAAATAAACAGCTTGAAGAAAGTGATGAAAACAAAAAGTGTAATTAATTCTGTTTTTTAGTATGTTCCGGTATGAGATAACTTAGACTCAGTCCATTACACACAGGAAAAGAATGAACTACAGGTTAAATTGTTACATACGCCAGTGTCTCAGTGCCACTCATACCAAGCATTTGTTTCAATTAATGACTCAACATTCTTATGTAAGATCAGTGTGTTTGATATCACTTGCAAGTAAATGCATGTATCTCTTTCTCTCAAACACACACGTAATACGTAACTCTACTGGTGAAGGCTTGGGTCAGTTAAAGAAACGCAAATAACACACAACCACTGCACTGTTCGCCCACACAATATGTTGATGGTAGTGGATTGTAGCCCAACATCGACAAATCCTCTTGCGTCCGCAAAAGATGCATCGGACATGAAGCATCGCAGTCTGGTGGAACACTGTAGTATAATAGCGACGAAGAGAATGATGATGTTGATGGATGTGGATTACACGCTTAATTAGTTTCTACGAACCGCCGGTAGCAATCATGTGTTTGCCCTGCTCGGTTAAACGTTATATCTTGACCACTCAATGTTACCGCCGAGTGCAATTGGTAATTGTAGGGCCACGAGACAGACACGCATGCTTCAACGATACCTCAATTGTAGGAAGAATCAAAAGTGTGTTTAAGGAAACCTTATGATTTTGGAAAGTTAATTAGGTTAATAAAACAATGATGGCGTTGGAGATGTTTTTTTGTCTACATACATAACTGTTTCGTCGTTGTCAGGCCTATGAATGATGTAATAGAGTTTCATAGAAAATTCACTTCATTTGTTTACTTATTTTTACCTGTTGACTACACATTTAAATTATTTAATATTTACAATAAATCTTCAATTTTAGAAATTCAACAAGCAACAGAAGGTAGACTGTTTGAAGCTCTTAAATACTAATTGTTCAGGATGAGGGCAGGAGTTCATTTGAATATTGGAAATATTCATGGGGAAATATGGGAAAAGATAGTAACGAAATAATTTAGTTTTTATATAAAATTGAAATAATTTTGTTGAGATACTTCTCCATCTTCACTTATTTTCATTTTTAGTCAAGTTCATTTGTTTTCCCAAATTCTAGGATATATTCTAGCGAGGATGTCGTAACAGCGTCTGTCTGGTTTTGTGAACCATATGATTTATTTGCAAATTGAAACCATGCTGCTATTTACGATACAATATATAACAGGGCTAAAATTTAATCAAATGGAAATAGAACATTCTCTTGCCCTGTATTCTAGTAGCGCCTTCGCTCGAAGAGATATTTCCTGGAACAATGGTAGGGTTAGTATATTCTGTGAGGTGTAATAAAGTTAGAATTAGATGCAACATAAAGGGTCCATTCTTACATTGTAAGCTCGAACACTGGTTTTGTGATCGGGCCACCTGTGTTTGCATTCTATTCTCGGATAAAGGACGCAATAGATGAATCGATGTGAACACTGCCGGATGGCTATAACCCATTGATTTACTGCTAAATACAGCGTGAGCATGAGTATCATCCGGCCAGATTGTAAAACAGTTCCGGTGGTCTAGGAAGGCATACCGAGGATACTCTGGTACAAGTACAGGTGTCCATGGAATCATACACCTTGTGATGAGCGATTGAAAGGGAATGAAACTGCAGTTGGTTAGCGAGAGAGCGAGAGAGAAAGAGGCAAGGGATAATAGGCAATGAGGAAACCAAACCACAGGACGATAAAATTGTGCATGGCCGTTAAGGGACGTTCGGCTTGTCTACGCTTGCTGTTATGCTGCAAATTTGTTTGCGATGTGTCGCACACTGCACCGTACACCGTTAACAGTGTGAGCTTGATTTAGACGATGCTTTTATCACGATTGTCTACAATAGATAAATGCTTTACGAAACCGGGAATGGAACAGTTGTTTCATTAGAATAGATATAAAATAAACAATATTTTCTACTTTATCAGATAATCTTCATATACCTTAAGCAATGCTATGTACGTGAACAGAATAATACAGAACAACAGAATAACGGAAGGATCGAATAATTTATTTACTTGGAATTCGTGTAGCAGTTATTTAAATTAAGTACCATTTATAATTTGAAACAATTACAGAAAACACCTTATTAATGTTATGAAGAAATTAGTGATATTATATCAAAAACTTCAGAATGAAAACAAAATTAACATTAATAAATAATTGCCAAATAAATTGATGCATCATTGCGTAATGTAAAAAATTTCACTTATTTCTGCTCTATTTTGTTTCAAAAGTGCTAAACCAATTGACTTGTTCATGTAAAATCGGCCATCATGTGCAAAAAACAAAAGCTGCCACACATTGCGCAAGCAAAGGTTTAACATTCCTGAGAAGGCATTTCTTCATGGCGAAGGTACGCTGGGAGAGGTTAATCTGTTTGACCAAGTATTGGTATGGGTCATTTAGTGATCATAAATAAAGACCTATAGCTAACCTGTAACTTGATTCTTCTGGTGAACGTTGTATCTAAGTTGCTTGCTTATTCGTGCGTATCTGTAAAGAGAATGTCCGGTGTTTCTCTGTATACCGTGAGAGGACATCATCGATTGACCTTGACTGTGCGAACATCTCTGGTCGATAAATTATTTATTTGTTTAGAAAAATGAAATTCCTATGCAGTAGGTAAGCAACGTGAGCTATGTACAGTGGATGAAAAATGATGTGATTTTGTGCATTTTTATTATTGAATTCCTTTGCTTTCATCAGTTCATACAAATATTCAGGGTTAACATATACGCTAGTTTTACTATGCTTATTAAATTCTTAAATACATTTTTCCTATGTTCTTTGTTGAATTTTAATCAAATATTTTACATTTCTACGACACAAATAATTGTTGTTTTGTGAAACAATGAGTCACTAAAGATAATGTTGAATATTTTGTCACTATTTGTAGTTTTTGCTGTTGCCAATGAAGCTTCTCCAAAGGTTTTGCTTCTATTTTTACGATCTGCTTAAAGATTAACACGTCAAAAAAAGCAAACGAACCAAAATATAACTTTGCATGTTTATTGACAGGCGCAAATTAATGTAGAATTTCACGTGGTCAAGCCCTGAGCGTCTTTCTTATCTTATCGGCTTGGAAAAGGTGCGCCAGCGTAAACGAAAGTGTCACTTATCAGTCCAGGGATGGGGTTTCTCCGTGTATCTAAATACAAACCTTGACATGTTTTCGTTATTTTCTTTTGCAAGCTATTTCTTTCGTTTGTTGAAATTAATCTACAGAAACTGATGTTAACACAATGTTTTTTTTTACTTCTTTCAGAGGACGTACACACAGCAAAGATAGTGAGCAAAGCTCGCTGAGTGATCTTAGCCTGTCCGGAGGCTCACCGAAACTAACACTGAAACTGCCCAGCAACCGTAAGTAAAGTTTTATTTTCTTATTTGTCTAAAAAATTCTTTTATTCTTAAACAAAAATATTCTCGGGGATTTTTTCGTAACGAAAAGAGAATATTTTTAAAGAGTGAGCAGGTTTGTTGCTACTTTACTATGAAATCTTGTGTAAAAGAAATGTTTTGCGGGTTGCATACATTTTGGCGAATATCGACTTTCGCTGAGGTGGTCAAGCAGGAGCAATTGAATGAGCAGATAAATACTGTTTAAGTGGAAAGAAATAAACATTTATTTAATGATATTATTATAAAAACTGACAAAGAAATTGCCACTTAGCTGGTTTGGTACATCATGCCAATTGAATATTGATAAAACAGTATGTTTCTGATTTAAACTAGTATTTTATAGGTTCTTATTCGACTAAAATTCATAGTGATACGAGATGTTTGAAACCATTTTAAATTTGCTCAATGATTATTACTTTCTGAGGATGATTCTTTATCCTTGAATAAAATGCACAATAGTTCGCAAAATTATACTTTAGCTTACACGCAATAACGCTGTAATCTTCATACAAGCTGCCACAATGAAAAGGGTTGCCGATGGTATAAGACAAAGTTTCCCTTTATCTCACTGCCATAGCGGCGGAAGCTGAGCCTATCTTTTGCTCTCCGACGATTTGGACGGATGGTTGAAAACTTTCATAACCAAAGTAAGTTCTAACGGCTTCTGTTCAGTTGAGTTGTGGCGAAGGAAGTTGGCATGGAAAGTGTCAAGGCAAGTAGCATGGCAGTGGAACAAGCTGGCAGGATTTGGTGGAAGTCTTGGATTAAATTAGTTTCTAATTTTGGTGGAAACCGCAGTCCACCAGTCCATGGACTAACGAGCTTTTTCTGGTTGAAAGGTTGCAAGCACAAGGCGGATGTTGACACTTTAGGTAAGGATTGTGAGATGCATGAATAACTTAATCTGTCCTGAAAAGAAATATTTTAGTGGTATCGATAAGCTTTTTTGTTTCGAACAGCTGTTGCATTATTTTTCATGATGATTATACTATTAGTAACCAAGGTTAATAGAGTTATGTGCGGTAATTGGTCTAAATAAGCGAAAGTGATAACACATTTTATGAAAATATCTCGATCTGTTTATTTTTTGTTTTGGAGTTCAAACGAGTTCTCGGAAATAATTCTCTAATTATGGTTCCACCCAGCAAAGGTTCAAAGACCGTTAATTAACAAGGTGTTGCAACGGTTGCACGTTTGAGGCACAATCTATATTTCCCGCCAAGTGAACAAATTCCCAGCGCATGGTGGATTTCCATTCCGCCCAACATGGCGAAACATCATTTCTACGAGATGAAAGTTCATCGGTGTCTTCCCCCTGGTCAGGTGATATGTACGAGGTGATACACGATGGAGTGAGATGATCGAATAGCAAAGCATAAATCACCGAACTTATCAAAACTCGCGGTGGCTAACGGATCTCGGTACCGCGAATGGAAAAGAGAGTGTGCGCGCTAGCACGGAACACTGACCCTAGCGCAACTCGTGGAGCTGCGTGTGGGGCCGTTGCGTTGTGCGGTTGTGTGTTTTATTACGAAATTTAATTAGTTTCTAACTTCCCGGCACTCTTTCCACCGGCAAACAGGTCGATTATTATGATGATGTTGTCATTTGGGGAGTTTTATTTCATTTCTCTTCTTTCTTCTCTAGCTTGTTGTGCGTTTTTTTTAATTGTTTGCGGTGAAATGTGATCTGAAGATTAATCTACGGTTGCACCTAGTCGATGTTCAAAAGGAGGATGGCGCTGCTAATCAAATCTAATTTTCCAATGTTGTTCGTGCCAGTTTCCATTAATCAGTTTTTACGAGCGGATTGCTTTCATTAGGCTGGCCTTTTGTTTCACGTCACTGTGTGAGCCCGTGGGCACTTTTATGGTCCGACAAGGTGCCGGTACCATTTGTGCAGAAGGTGTTTAGGAGATGCTACTGAATAAAATGTAACGTGTATTACTATGCGGTCAGAGTTCCACATCGAAACGAATGGCTGTAACCCGGCAATGGATGTTAAGTGCATGTGCGTTCACGTTCATTCGCTGTGAAAAACGATTCAAGGGAAGTGTCGGTGGGATCAAGGGGGGTTAAAGTTAAAGCTCGGCTTTAGGTTATTTTTATTTTCACAGCGTAAATGGGTGTTAAGCGCCTCATCACACCTTGTTTCACCTGTATGCTTTAATGCTTGTAGGTTAGTGGTGAAGCTTTTTGGTTTGTTTTATTGTACAAAAATCTAAGCTTTATTATTTGTACAGTCGGAAGTCACTCTACTACACTCGCGAATGCAAGAAAAGCAAGTT